>NW_026610428.1:0-277925 GCF_029499605.1 Hyla sarda | reverse complement strand
AAGTAGGAGGAGTAAGAAGGGTTCCTGGCAAATCCGGGTTATGGATTGCATTTAAAAAGGCCCCGTGGGAGTGCAATGGGCCCCTGTCTTGCTGCTTAGCAATAATGGTATGGGTTTAGGTTCTGCTGTGTGTACTGGTGGTTGACTGCCCCCCAGCCCAGAGTGTGCATGGAAAATTGTCTGGCAGCCTCCCTGACAGCAAGCAGTGATAGTGCCCATGAAGGGGACCTTGTTGGGCCCGCCCCTTTCACGGTTATCGCTTCTCGGCCTTTTGGCTAAGATTAAAGTGTAGTATCTGTTCTTATCAGTTTAATATCTGATACGTCCCCTATCTGGGGACCATATATTAAATGGATTTTTGAGAACGGGGGCCGATTTCGAAGCTTGCTTCCGTCGCCCTATGCATTGACCCGATATGGCAGTATCTTCGGGTACAGTGCACCACCCCCTTACAGGGTTAAAAAGAAAGATTCCTACTTTCATTGCTACCTGCTTGCTGGCTAGCCAGCTAGCCAGCCCTGTGGGCCTTGCTGCTGCTGCAGCCAAAAAACAAAAGGTGGTGCTGCTGCTGCTTCTGCTGCTTCTGCTTCTGCTTGTGTCTGGCCCCTGTTGGAGCGTCCAGGCACAGGACTTCTGCTGCTGCTGACTAAATGGCCTCCTTAATTGGATCATTTGAGTAGCCAGCACACCTGTGCAGGTAGGGCATGACATGATAGGCAGCTGCCTTGATAGCGGGTGGGTGCTGAATGTTCCTAATTGACAAAATAAGATTAATGCTTATGAAGAAATATAAAATCTCATCCCTTCCCCAATATCGCGCCACACCCCTACCCCTTAATTCCCTGGTTGAACGTGATGGACATATGTCTTTTTTCGACCGTACTAACTATGTAACTATGTAACATAACATGGGGGGGGGGGGGGGGGGGTCTCCTGGCTGTTCACACAGGTGTGTCATTGCTGTACATTGACCATGCATTGCTTCTGTGGTATTGCAAAGGCAAAGACAAATGCTTCCAGCCATCCATTGCACTAATGGATTGGTCATCAGCTGGCTGTCTATGTCCCGCATCAATATAGACCAAAGTACAGAGGGTTAGGCTATGCTATTGTGCACCTACCTGATGCATCAGAAGGTGCGAGGCCCTTGCTAAATTCTGTGCACAGACTTTGAGATCTATGCTTTAGACTGTATCTAAACCTGCTCCAACATGGACTGACATTCTGGCCTACTTTCAGCCGATGCGACTTGTCTGTCGCTGAACAGTCGCTTTTTATGTATTCAGCACCTATGTATAATGTTGTAAAAATGCTCTAGAAGCTAAAGTCGCAGAAATGTCACACATATTTGGCCTGCAACTTTCTGTGCGACAAATTCAGACAGGAAAAATCAGTATAAATCCTTAGAAAATTATCCCCCAGTGTCTCCATCTGCTGGCGGTATTGAATAAGCATTGCTGCACTGATGGGGTATGCATTAGACGAAAAAAAAGAAGAAAAAGAAGAATAATACGCCCAGAAAAGAGGCGAAAAGGAGAAAAACGTAAAAAAACGTGAAAAAAAAGTAAGAGAGGAAGAGAAGGGAAAAAAAGGTGGAAATGGGTTTAAAAGTGATTTCGGCGGAGAAATATATATATATATATATATATATATATATATATATATATATATATGCGCACACACACACATAGATATAAACGTATTCTCCGTTGAGATATTGCAGCCGCTGCTGTGTCCAGGCCCAGGAGCCTTAGCACTGTGCTGTGATGTCACTCAATACCACTGACATCACTAGGTGTAAACAACATCTCTCCTTTGCTGTGTATGTGACTATGGAGCTGTTTGGTGATGTCGTCTATTACGGCCTTCATAGAAGCAACAGGAGATTGTTGCATCCATCTTGAACCCTCAGAACTACAGTGCTATGATGTCACTCACTTCCACAGGCCTTGCAGAGTGTAAACAACAACAACCCAGCTTTGTTGTGTATGTAACCAAAGGGATTTGTGATGTCACCTAGAACCTTCACAGCAGCGACAGCTTTATGAGGAGCATCAGCACTGCTCTGCCTGAGCAGAACCATCACCGCCATAGGTTGTCAAATAACCCGGATTTAACCCACACAGGTAAGTCCAATGGGGTGCAGGCATGTCCTCTATGCTTACAGCTTCCCGTGGGTGTTGGTTTGATACCGTTTGGGGACAGCCAAGGAGGCATCTGCAGGCAACAAAGGTAGGTGTGTGCTTGTGTGTGTGTTTCCTATGCAGATCCTAAGCCCAGTGTCACATGCAAGTAGGAGGAGTAAGAAGGGTTCCTGGCAAATCCGGGTTATGGATTGCATTTAAAAAGGCCCCGTGGGAGTGCAATGGGCCCCTGTCTTGCTGCTTAGCAATAATGGTATGGGTTTAGGTTCTGCTGTGTGTACTGGTGGTTGACTGCCCCCCAGCCCAGAGTGTGCATGGAAAATTGTCTGGCAGCCTCCCTGACAGCAAGCAGTGATAGTGCCCATGAAGGGGACCTTGTTGGGCCCGCCCCTTTCACGGTTATCGCTTCTCGGCCTTTTGGCTAAGATCAAGTGTAGTATCTGTTCTTATCAGTTTAATATCTGATACGTCCCCTATCTGGGGACCATATATTAAATGGATTTTTGAGAACGGGGGCCGATTTCGAAGCTTGCTTCCGTCGCCCTATGCATTGACCCGATATGGCAGTATCTTCGGGTACAGTGCACCACCCCCTTACAGGGTTAAAAAGAAAGATTCCTACTTTCATTGCTACCTGCTTGCTGGCTAGCCAGCTAGCCAGCCCTGTGGGCCTTGCTGCTGCTGCAGCCAAAAAACAAAAGGTGGTGCTGCTGCTGCTTCTGCTGCTTCTGCTTCTGCTTGTGTCTGGCCCCTGTTGGAGCGTCCAGGCACAGGACTTCTGCTGCTGCTGACTAAATGGCCTCCTTAATTGGATCATTTGAGTAGCCAGCACACCTGTGCAGGTAGGGCATGACATGATAGGCAGCTGCCTTGATAGCGGGTGGGTGCTGAATGTTCCTAATTGACAAAATAAGATTAATGCTTATGAAGAAATATAAAATCTCATCCCTTCCCCAATATCGCGCCACACCCCTACCCCTTAATTCCCTGGTTGAACGTGATGGACATATGTCTTTTTTCGACCGTACTAACTATGTAACTATGTAACATAACATGGGGGGGGGGGGGGGGGGTCTCCTGGCTGTTCACACAGGTGTGTCATTGCTGTACATTGACCATGCATTGCTTCTGTGGTATTGCAAAGGCAAAGACAAATGCTTCCAGCCATCCATTGCACTAATGGATTGGTCATCAGCTGGCTGTCTATGTCCCGCATCAATATAGACCAAAGTACAGAGGGTTAGGCTATGCTATTGTGCACCTACCTGATGCATCAGAAGGTGCGAGGCCCTTGCTAAATTCTGTGCACAGACTTTGAGATCTATGCTTTAGACTGTATCTAAACCTGCTCCAACATGGACTGACATTCTGGCCTACTTTCAGCCGATGCGACTTGTCTGTCGCTGAACAGTCGCTTTTTATGTATTCAGCACCTATGTATAATGTTGTAAAAATGCTCTAGAAGCTAAAGTCGCAGAAATGTCACACATATTTGGCCTGCAACTTTCTGTGCGACAAATTCAGACAGGAAAAATCTGTATAAATCCTTAGAAAATTATCCCCCAGTGTCTCCATCTGCTGGCGGTATTGAATAAGCATTGCTGCACTGATGGGGTATGCATTAGACGAAAAAAAAGAAGAAAAAGAAGAATAATACGCCCAGAAAAGAGGCGAAAAGGAGAAAAACGTAAAAAAACGTGAAAAAAAAGTAAGAGGAAGAGAAGGGAAAAAAAGGTGGAAATGGGTTTAAAAGTGATTTCGGCGGAGAATATATATATATATATATATATATATATATATATATATATATATATATGCGCACACACACACATAGATATAAACGTATTCTCCGTTGAGATATTGCAGCCGCTGCTGTGTCCAGGCCCAGGAGCCTTAGCACTGTGCTGTGATGTCACTCAATACCACTGACATCACTAGGTGTAAACAACATCTCTCCTTTGCTGTGTATGTGACTATGGAGCTGTTTGGTGATGTCGTCTATTACGGCCTTCATAGAAGCAACAGGAGATTGTTGCATCCATCTTGAACCCTCAGAACTACAGTGCTATGATGTCACTCACTTCCACAGGCCTTGCAGAGTGTAAACAACAACAACCCAGCTTTGTTGTGTATGTAACCAAAGGGATTTGTGATGTCACCTAGAACCTTCACAGCAGCGACAGCTTTATGAGGAGCATCAGCACTGCTCTGCCTGAGCAGAACCATCACCGCCATAGGTTGTCAAATAACCCGGATTTAACCCACACAGGTAAGTCCAATGGGGTGCAGGCATGTCCTCTATGCTTACAGCTTCCCGTGGGTGTTGGTTTGATACCGTTTGGGGACAGCCAAGGAGGCATCTGCAGGCAACAAAGGTAGGTGTGTGCTTGTGTGTGTGTTTCCTATGCAGATCCTAAGCCCAGTGTCACATGCAAGTAGGAGGAGTAAGAAGGGTTCCTGGCAAATCCGGGTTATGGATTGCATTTAAAAAGGCCCCGTGGGAGTGCAATGGGCCCCTGTCTTGCTGCTTAGCAATAATGGTATGGGTTTAGGTTCTGCTGTGTGTACTGGTGGTTGACTGCCCCCCAGCCCAGAGTGTGCATGGAAAATTGTCTGGCAGCCTCCCTGACAGCAAGCAGTGATAGTGCCCATGAAGGGGACCTTGTTGGGCCCGCCCCTTTCACGGTTATCGCTTCTCGGCCTTTTGGCTAAGATCAAGTGTAGTATCTGTTCTTATCAGTTTAATATCTGATACGTCCCCTATCTGGGGACCATATATTAAATGGATTTTTGAGAACGGGGGCCGATTTCGAAGCTTGCTTCCGTCGCCCTATGCATTGACCCGATATGGCAGTATCTTCGGGTACAGTGCACCACCCCCTTACAGGGTTAAAAAGAAAGATTCCTACTTTCATTGCTACCTGCTTGCTGGCTAGCCAGCTAGCCAGCCCTGTGGGCCTTGCTGCTGCTGCAGCCAAAAAACAAAAGGTGGTGCTGCTGCTGCTTCTGCTGCTTCTGCTTCTGCTTGTGTCTGGCCCCTGTTGGAGCGTCCAGGCACAGGACTTCTGCTGCTGCTGACTAAATGGCCTCCTTAATTGGATCATTTGAGTAGCCAGCACACCTGTGCAGGTAGGGCATGACATGATAGGCAGCTGCCTTGATAGCGGGTGGGTGCTGAATGTTCCTAATTGACAAAATAAAATTAATGCTTATGAAGAAATATAAAATCTCATCCCTTCCCCAATATCGCGCCACACCCCTACCCCTTAATTCCCTGGTTGAACGTGATGGACATATGTCTTTTTTCGACCGTACTAACTATGTAACTATGTAACATAACATGGGGGGGGGGGTCTCCTGGCTGTTCACACAGGTGTGTCATTGCTGTACATTGACCATGCATTGCTTCTGTGGTATTGCAAAGGCAAAGACAAATGCTTCCAGCCATCCATTGCACTAATGGATTGGTCATCAGCTGGCTGTCTATGTCCCGCATCAATATAGACCAAAGTACAGAGGGTTAGGCTATGCTATTGTGCACCTACCTGATGCATCAGAAGGTGCGAGGCCCTTGCTAAATTCTGTGCACAGACTTTGAGATCTATGCTTTAGACTGTATCTAAACCTGCTCCAACATGGACTGACATTCTGGCCTACTTTCAGCCGATGCGACTTGTCTGTCGCTGAACAGTCGCTTTTTATGTATTCAGCACCTATGTATAATGTTGTAAAAATGCTCTAGAAGCTAAAGTCGCAGAAATGTCACACATATTTGGCCTGCAACTTTCTGTGCGACAAATTCAGACAGGAAAAATCAGTATAAATCCTTAGAAAATTATCCCCCAGTGTCTCCATCTGCTGGCGGTATTGAATAAGCATTGCTGCACTGATGGGGTATGCATTAGACGAAAAAAAAGAAGAAAAAGAAGAATAATACGCCCAGAAAAGAGGCGAAAAGGAGAAAAACGTAAAAAAACGTGAAAAAAAAGTAAGAGGAAGAGAAGGGAAAAAAAGGTGGAAATGGGTTTAAAAGTGATTTCGGCGGAGAAATATATATATATATATATATATATATATATATATATATATATATGCGCACACACACACATAGATATAAACGTATTCTCCGTTGAGATATTGCAGCCGCTGCTGTGTCCAGGCCCAGGAGCCTTAGCACTGTGCTGTGATGTCACTCAATACCACTGACATCACTAGGTGTAAACAACATCTCTCCTTTGCTGTGTATGTGACTATGGAGCTGTTTGGTGATGTCGTCTATTACGGCCTTCATAGAAGCAACAGGAGATTGTTGCATCCATCTTGAACCCTCAGAACTACAGTGCTATGATGTCACTCACTTCCACAGGCCTTGCAGAGTGTAAACAACAACAACCCAGCTTTGTTGTGTATGTAACCAAAGGGATTTGTGATGTCACCTAGAACCTTCACAGCAGCGACAGCTTTATGAGGAGCCTGCCTGAGCAGAACCATCACCGCCATAGGTTGTCAAATAACCCGGATTTAACCCACACAGGTAAGTCCAATGGGGTGCAGGCATGTCCTCTATGCTTACAGCTTCCCGTGGGTGTTGGTTTGATACCGTTTGGGGACAGCCAAGGAGGCATCTGCAGGCAACAAAGGTAGGTGTGTGCTTGTGTGTGTGTTTCCTATGCAGATCCTAAGCCCAGTGTCACATGCAAGTAGGAGGAGTAAGAAGGGTTCCTGGCAAATCCGGGTTATGGATTGCATTTAAAAAGGCCCCGTGGGAGTGCAATGGGCCCCTGTCTTGCTGCTTAGCAATAATGGTATGGGTTTAGGTTCTGCTGTGTGTACTGGTGGTTGACTGCCCCCCAGCCCAGAGTGTGCATGGAAAATTGTCTGGCAGCCTCCCTGACAGCAAGCAGTGATAGTGCCCATGAAGGGGACCTTGTTGGGCCCGCCCCTTTCACGGTTATCGCTTCTCGGCCTTTTGGCTAAGATCAAGTGTAGTATCTGTTCTTATCAGTTTAATATCTGATACGTCCCCTATCTGGGGACCATATATTAAATGGATTTTTGAGAACGGGGGCCGATTTCGAAGCTTGCTTCCGTCGCCCTATGCATTGACCCGATATGGCAGTATCTTCGGGTACAGTGCACCACCCCCTTACAGGGTTAAAAAGAAAGATTCCTACTTTCATTGCTACCTGCTTGCTGGCTAGCCAGCTAGCCAGCCCTGTGGGCCTTGCTGCTGCTGCAGCCAAAAAACAAAAGGTGGTGCTGCTGCTGCTTCTGCTGCTTCTGCTTCTGCTTGTGTCTGGCCCCTGTTGGAGCGTCCAGGCACAGGACTTCTGCTGCTGCTGACTAAATGGCCTCCTTAATTGGATCATTTGAGTAGCCAGCACACCTGTGCAGGTAGGGCATGACATGATAGGCAGCTGCCTTGATAGCGGGTGGGTGCTGAATGTTCCTAATTGACAAAATAAGATTAATGCTTATGAAGAAATATAAAATCTCATCCCTTCCCCAATATCGCGCCACACCCCTACCCCTTAATTCCCTGGTTGAACGTGATGGACATATGTCTTTTTTCGACCGTACTAACTATGTAACTATGTAACATAACATGGGGGGGGGGGGGGGGGGTCTCCTGGCTGTTCACACAGGTGTGTCATTGCTGTACATTGACCATGCATTGCTTCTGTGGTATTGCAAAGGCAAAGACAAATGCTTCCAGCCATCCATTGCACTAATGGATTGGTCATCAGCTGGCTGTCTATGTCCCGCATCAATATAGACCAAAGTACAGAGGGTTAGGCTATGCTATTGTGCACCTACCTGATGCATCAGAAGGTGCGAGGCCCTTGCTAAATTCTGTGCACAGACTTTGAGATCTATGCTTTAGACTGTATCTAAACCTGCTCCAACATGGACTGACATTCTGGCCTACTTTCAGCCGATGCGACTTGTCTGTCGCTGAACAGTCGCTTTTTATGTATTCAGCACCTATGTATAATGTTGTAAAAATGCTCTAGAAGCTAAAGTCGCAGAAATGTCACACATATTTGGCCTGCAACTTTCTGTGCGACAAATTCAGACAGGAAAAATCAGTATAAATCCTTAGAAAATTATCCCCCAGTGTCTCCATCTGCTGGCGGTATTGAATAAGCATTGCTGCACTGATGGGGTATGCATTAGACGAAAAAAAAGAAGAAAAAGAAGAATAATACGCCCAGAAAAGAGGCGAAAAGGAGAAAAACGTAAAAAAACGTGAAAAAAAAGTAAGAGGAAGAGAAGGGAAAAAAAGGTGGAAATGGGTTTAAAAGTGATTTCGGCGGAGAAATATATATATATATATATATATATATATATATATATATATATGCGCACACACACACATAGATATAAACGTATTCTCCGTTGAGATATTGCAGCCGCTGCTGTGTCCAGGCCCAGGAGCCTTAGCACTGTGCTGTGATGTCACTCAATACCACTGACATCACTAGGTGTAAACAACATCTCTCCTTTGCTGTGTATGTGACTATGGAGCTGTTTGGTGATGTCGTCTATTACGGCCTTCATAGAAGCAACAGGAGATTGTTGCATCCATCTTGAACCCTCAGAACTACAGTGCTATGATGTCACTCACTTCCACAGGCCTTGCAGAGTGTAAACAACAACAACCCAGCTTTGTTGTGTATGTAACCAAAGGGATTTGTGATGTCACCTAGAACCTTCACAGCAGCGACAGCTTTATGAGGAGCATCAGCACTGCTCTGCCTGAGCAGAACCATCACCGCCATAGGTTGTCAAATAACCCGGATTTAACCCACACAGGTAAGTCCAATGGGGTGCAGGCATGTCCTCTATGCTTACAGCTTCCCGTGGGTGTTGGTTTGATACCGTTTGGGGACAGCCAAGGAGGCATCTGCAGGCAACAAAGGTAGGTGTGTGCTTGTGTGTGTGTTTCCTATGCAGATCCTAAGCCCAGTGTCACATGCAAGTAGGAGGAGTAAGAAGGGTTCCTGGCAAATCCGGGTTATGGATTGCATTTAAAAAGGCCCCGTGGGAGTGCAATGGGCCCCTGTCTTGCTGCTTAGCAATAATGGTATGGGTTTAGGTTCTGCTGTGTGTACTGGTGGTTGACTGCCCCCCAGCCCAGAGTGTGCATGGAAAATTGTCTGGCAGCCTCCCTGACAGCAAGCAGTGATAGTGCCCATGAAGGGGACCTTGTTGGGCCCGCCCCTTTCACGGTTATCGCTTCTCGGCCTTTTGGCTAAGATCAAGTGTAGTATCTGTTCTTATCAGTTTAATATCTGATACGTCCCCTATCTGGGGACCATATATTAAATGGATTTTTGAGAACGGGGGCCGATTTCGAAGCTTGCTTCCGTCGCCCTATGCATTGACCCGATATGGCAGTATCTTCGGGTACAGTGCACCACCCCCTTACAGGGTTAAAAAGAAAGATTCCTACTTTCATTGCTACCTGCTTGCTGGCTAGCCAGCTAGCCAGCCCTGTGGGCCTTGCTGCTGCTGCAGCCAAAAAACAAAAGGTGGTGCTGCTGCTGCTTCTGCTGCTTCTGCTTCTGCTTGTGTCTGGCCCCTGTTGGAGCGTCCAGGCACAGGACTTCTGCTGCTGCTGACTAAATGGCCTCCTTAATTGGATCATTTGAGTAGCCAGCACACCTGTGCAGGTAGGGCATGACATGATAGGCAGCTGCCTTGATAGCGGGTGGGTGCTGAATGTTCCTAATTGACAAAATAAGATTAATGCTTATGAAGAAATATAAAATCTCATCCCTTCCCCAATATCGCGCCACACCCCTACCCCTTAATTCCCTGGTTGAACGTGATGGACATATGTCTTTTTTCGACCGTACTAACTATGTAACTATGTAACATAACATGGGGGGGGGGGGGGGGGGGTCTCCTGGCTGTTCACACAGGTGTGTCATTGCTGTACATTGACCATGCATTGCTTCTGTGGTATTGCAAAGGCAAAGACAAATGCTTCCAGCCATCCATTGCACTAATGGATTGGTCGTCAGCTGGCTGTCTATGTCCCGCATCAATATAGACCAAAGTACAGAGGGTTAGGCTATGCTATTGTGCACCTACCTGATGCATCAGAAGGTGCGAGGCCCTTGCTAAATTCTGTGCACAGACTTTGAGATCTATGCTTTAGACTGTATCTAAACCTGCTCCAACATGGACTGACATTCTGGCCTACTTTCAGCCGATGCGACTTGTCTGTCGCTGAACAGTCGCTTTTTATGTATTCAGCACCTATGTATAATGTTGTAAAAATGCTCTAGAAGCTAAAGTCGCAGAAATGTCACACATATTTGGCCTGCAACTTTCTGTGCGACAAATTCAGACAGGAAAAATCAGTATAAATCCTTAGAAAATTATCCCCCAGTGTCTCCATCTGCTGGCGGTATTGAATAAGCATTGCTGCACTGATGGGGTATGCATTAGACGAAAAAAAAGAAGAAAAAGAAGAATAATACGCCCAGAAAAGAGGCGAAAAGGAGAAAAACGTAAAAAAACGTGAAAAAAAAGTAAGAGGAAGAGAAGGGAAAAAAAGGTGGAAATGGGTTTAAAAGTGATTTCGGCGGAGAAATATATATATATATATATATATATATATATATATATATATATATATATATGCGCACACACACACATAGATATAAACGTATTCTCCGTTGAGATATTGCAGCCGCTGCTGTGTCCAGGCCCAGGAGCCTTAGCACTGTGCTGTGATGTCACTCAATACCACTGACATCACTAGGTGTAAACAACATCTCTCCTTTGCTGTGTATGTGACTATGGAGCTGTTTGGTGATGTCGTCTATTACGGCCTTCATAGAAGCAACAGGAGATTGTTGCATCCATCTTGAACCCTCAGAACTACAGTGCTATGATGTCACTCACTTCCACAGGCCTTGCAGAGTGTAAACAACAACAACCCAGCTTTGTTGTGTATGTAACCAAAGGGATTTGTGATGTCACCTAGAACCTTCACAGCAGCGACAGCTTTATGAGGAGCATCAGCACTGCTCTGCCTGAGCAGAACCATCACCGCCATAGGTTGTCAAATAACCCGGATTTAACCCACACAGGTAAGTCCAATGGGGTGCAGGCATGTCCTCTATGCTTACAGCTTCCCGTGGGTGTTGGTTTGATACCGTTTGGGGACAGCCAAGGAGGCATCTGCAGGCAACAAAGGTAGGTGTGTGCTTGTGTGTGTGTTTCCTATGCAGATCCTAAGCCCAGTGTCACATGCAAGTAGGAGGAGTAAGAAGGGTTCCTGGCAAATCCGGGTTATGGATTGCATTTAAAAAGGCCCCGTGGGAGTGCAATGGGCCCCTGTCTTGCTGCTTAGCAATAATGGTATGGGTTTAGGTTCTGCTGTGTGTACTGGTGGTTGACTGCCCCCCAGCCCAGAGTGTGCATGGAAAATTGTCTGGCAGCCTCCCTGACAGCAAGCAGTGATAGTGCCCATGAAGGGGACCTTGTTGGGCCCGCCCCTTTCACGGTTATCGCTTCTCGGCCTTTTGGCTAAGATCAAGTGTAGTATCTGTTCTTATCAGTTTAATATCTGATACGTCCCCTATCTGGGGACCATATATTAAATGGATTTTTGAGAACGGGGGCCGATTTCGAAGCTTGCTTCCGTCGCCCTATGCATTGACCCGATATGGCAGTATCTTCGGGTACAGTGCACCACCCCCTTACAGGGTTAAAAAGAAAGATTCCTACTTTCATTGCTACCTGCTTGCTGGCTAGCCAGCTAGCCAGCCCTGTGGGCCTTGCTGCTGCTGCAGCCAAAAAACAAAAGGTGGTGCTGCTGCTGCTTCTGCTGCTTCTGCTTCTGCTTGTGTCTGGCCCCTGTTGGAGCGTCCAGGCACAGGACTTCTGCTGCTGCTGACTAAATGGCCTCCTTAATTGGATCATTTGAGTAGCCAGCACACCTGTGCAGGTAGGGCATGACATGATAGGCAGCTGCCTTGATAGCGGGTGGGTGCTGAATGTTCCTAATTGACAAAATAAGATTAATGCTTATGAAGAAATATAAAATCTCATCCCTTCCCCAATATCGCGCCACACCCCTACCCCTTAATTCCCTGGTTGAACGTGATGGACATATGTCTTTTTTCGACCGTACTAACTATGTAACTATGTAACATAACATGGGGGGGGGGGGGGGGGGTCTCCTGGCTGTTCACACAGGTGTGTCATTGCTGTACATTGACCATGCATTGCTTCTGTGGTATTGCAAAGGCAAAGACAAATGCTTCCAGCCATCCATTGCACTAATGGATTGGTCGTCAGCTGGCTGTCTATGTCCCGCATCAATATAGACCAAAGTACAGAGGGTTAGGCTATGCTATTGTGCACCTACCTGATGCATCAGAAGGTGCGAGGCCCTTGCTAAATTCTGTGCACAGACTTTGAGATCTATGCTTTAGACTGTATCTAAACCTGCTCCAACATGGACTGACATTCTGGCCTACTTTCAGCCGATGCGACTTGTCTGTCGCTGAACAGTCGCTTTTTATGTATTCAGCACCTATGTATAATGTTGTAAAAATGCTCTAGAAGCTAAAGTCGCAGAAATGTCACACATATTTGGCCTGCAACTTTCTGTGCGACAAATTCAGACAGGAAAAATCAGTATAAATCCTTAGAAAATTATCCCCCAGTGTCTCCATCTGCTGGCGGTATTGAATAAGCATTGCTGCACTGATGGGGTATGCATTAGACGAAAAAAAAGAAGAAAAAGAAGAATAATACGCCCAGAAAAGAGGCGAAAAGGAGAAAAACGTAAAAAAACGTGAAAAAAAAGTAAGAGGAAGAGAAGGGAAAAAAAGGTGGAAATGGGTTTAAAAGTGATTTCGGCGGAGAAATATATATATATATATATATATATATATATATATATATATATATATATATGCGCACACACACACATAGATATAAACGTATTCTCCGTTGAGATATTGCAGCCGCTGCTGTGTCCAGGCCCAGGAGCCTTAGCACTGTGCTGTGATGTCACTCAATACCACTGACATCACTAGGTGTAAACAACATCTCTCCTTTGCTGTGTATGTGACTATGGAGCTGTTTGGTGATGTCGTCTATTACGGCCTTCATAGAAGCAACAGGAGATTGTTGCATCCATCTTGAACCCTCAGAACTACAGTGCTATGATGTCACTCACTTCCACAGGCCTTGCAGAGTGTAAACAACAACAACCCAGCTTTGTTGTGTATGTAACCAAAGGGATTTGTGATGTCACCTAGAACCTTCACAGCAGCGACAGCTTTATGAGGAGCATCAGCACTGCTCTGCCTGAGCAGAACCATCACCGCCATAGGTTGTCAAATAACCCGGATTTAACCCACACAGGTAAGTCCAATGGGGTGCAGGCATGTCCTCTATGCTTACAGCTTCCCGTGGGTGTTGGTTTGATACCGTTTGGGGACAGCCAAGGAGGCATCTGCAGGCAACAAAGGTAGGTGTGTGCTTGTGTGTGTGTTTCCTATGCAGATCCTAAGCCCAGTGTCACATGCAAGTAGGAGGAGTAAGAAGGGTTCCTGGCAAATCCGGGTTATGGATTGCATTTAAAAAGGCCCCGTGGGAGTGCAATGGGCCCCTGTCTTGCTGCTTAGCAATAATGGTATGGGTTTAGGTTCTGCTGTGTGTACTGGTGGTTGACTGCCCCCCAGCCCAGAGTGTGCATGGAAAATTGTCTGGCAGCCTCCCTGACAGCAAGCAGTGATAGTGCCCATGAAGGGGACCTTGTTGGGCCCGCCCCTTTCACGGTTATCGCTTCTCGGCCTTTTGGCTAAGATCAAGTGTAGTATCTGTTCTTATCAGTTTAATATCTGATACGTCCCCTATCTGGGGACCATATATTAAATGGATTTTTGAGAACGGGGGCCGATTTCGAAGCTTGCTTCCGTCGCCCTATGCATTGACCCGATATGGCAGTATCTTCGGGTACAGTGCACCACCCCCTTACAGGGTTAAAAAGAAAGATTCCTACTTTCATTGCTACCTGCTTGCTGGCTAGCCAGCTAGCCAGCCCTGTGGGCCTTGCTGCTGCTGCAGCCAAAAAACAAAAGGTGGTGCTGCTGCTGCTTCTGCTGCTTCTGCTTCTGCTTGTGTCTGGCCCCTGTTGGAGCGTCCAGGCACAGGACTTCTGCTGCTGCTGACTAAATGGCCTCCTTAATTGGATCATTTGAGTAGCCAGCACACCTGTGCAGGTAGGGCATGACATGATAGGCAGCTGCCTTGATAGCGGGTGGGTGCTGAATGTTCCTAATTGACAAAATAAGATTAATGCTTATGAAGAAATATAAAATCTCATCCCTTCCCCAATATCGCGCCACACCCCTACCCCTTAATTCCCTGGTTGAACGTGATGGACATATGTCTTTTTTCGACCGTACTAACTATGTAACTATGTAACATAACATGGGGGGGGGGGGGGGGTCTCCTGGCTGTTCACACAGGTGTGTCATTGCTGTACATTGACCATGCATTGCTTCTGTGGTATTGCAAAGGCAAAGACAAATGCTTCCAGCCATCCATTGCACTAATGGATTGGTCATCAGCTGGCTGTCTATGTCCCGCATCAATATAGACCAAAGTACAGAGGGTTAGGCTATGCTATTGTGCACCTACCTGATGCATCAGAAGGTGCGAGGCCCTTGCTAAATTCTGTGCACAGACTTTGAGATCTATGCTTTAGACTGTATCTAAACCTGCTCCAACATGGACTGACATTCTGGCCTACTTTCAGCCGATGCGACTTGTCTGTCGCTGAACAGTCGCTTTTTATGTATTCAGCACCTATGTATAATGTTGTAAAAATGCTCTAGAAGCTAAAGTCGCAGAAATGTCACACATATTTGGCCTGCAACTTTCTGTGCGACAAATTCAGACAGGAAAAATCAGTATAAATCCTTAGAAAATTATCCCCCAGTGTCTCCATCTGCTGGCGGTATTGAATAAGCATTGCTGCACTGATGGGGTATGCATTAGACGAAAAAAAAGAAGAAAAAGAAGAATAATACGCCCAGAAAAGAGGCGAAAAGGAGAAAAACGTAAAAAAACGTGAAAAAAAAGTAAGAGGAAGAGAAGGGAAAAAAAGGTGGAAATGGGTTTAAAAGTGATTTCGGCGGAGAAATATATATATATATATATATATATATATATATATATATATATATGCGCACACACACACACATAGATATAAACGTATTCTCCGTTGAGATATTGCAGCCGCTGCTGTGTCCAGGCCCAGGAGCCTTAGCACTGTGCTGTGATGTCACTCAATACCACTGACATCACTAGGTGTAAACAACATCTCTCCTTTGCTGTGTATGTGACTATGGAGCTGTTTGGTGATGTCGTCTATTACGGCCTTCATAGAAGCAACAGGAGATTGTTGCATCCATCTTGAACCCTCAGAACTACAGTGCTATGATGTCACTCACTTCCACAGGCCTTGCAGAGTGTAAACAACAACAACCCAGCTTTGTTGTGTATGTAACCAAAGGGATTTGTGATGTCACCTAGAACCTTCACAGCAGCGACAGCTTTATGAGGAGCATCAGCACTGCTCTGCCTGAGCAGAACCATCACCGCCATAGGTTGTCAAATAACCCGGATTTAACCCACACAGGTAAGTCCAATGGGGTGCAGGCATGTCCTCTATGCTTACAGCTTCCCGTGGGTGTTGGTTTGATACCGTTTGGGGACAGCCAAGGAGGCATCTGCAGGCAACAAAGGTAGGTGTGTGCTTGTGTGTGTGTTTCCTATGCAGATCCTAAGCCCAGTGTCACATGCAAGTAGGAGGAGTAAGAAGGGTTCCTGGCAAATCCGGGTTATGGATTGCATTTAAAAAGGCCCCGTGGGAGTGCAATGGGCCCCTGTCTTGCTGCTTAGCAATAATGGTATGGGTTTAGGTTCTGCTGTGTGTACTGGTGGTTGACTGCCCCCCAGCCCAGAGTGTGCATGGAAAATTGTCTGGCAGCCTCCCTGACAGCAAGCAGTGATAGTGCCCATGAAGGGGACCTTGTTGGGCCCGCCCCTTTCACGGTTATCGCTTCTCGGCCTTTTGGCTAAGATCAAGTGTAGTATCTGTTCTTATCAGTTTAATATCTGATACGTCCCCTATCTGGGGACCATATATTAAATGGATTTTTGAGAACGGGGGCCGATTTCGAAGCTTGCTTCCGTCGCCCTATGCATTGACCCGATATGGCAGTATCTTCGGGTACAGTGCACCACCCCCTTACAGGGTTAAAAAGAAAGATTCCTACTTTCATTGCTACCTGCTTGCTGGCTAGCCAGCTAGCCAGCCCTGTGGGCCTTGCTGCTGCTGCAGCCAAAAAACAAAAGGTGGTGCTGCTGCTGCTTCTGCTGCTTCTGCTTCTGCTTGTGTCTGGCCCCTGTTGGAGCGTCCAGGCACAGGACTTCTGCTGCTGCTGACTAAATGGCCTCCTTAATTGGATCATTTGAGTAGCCAGCACACCTGTGCAGGTAGGGCATGACATGATAGGCAGCTGCCTTGATAGCGGGTGGGTGCTGAATGTTCCTAATTGACAAAATAAGATTAATGCTTATGAAGAAATATAAAATCTCATCCCTTCCCCAATATCGCGCCACACCCCTACCCCTTAATTCCCTGGTTGAACGTGATGGACATATGTCTTTTTTCGACCGTACTAACTATGTAACTATGTAACATAACATGGGGGGGGGGGGGTCTCCTGGCTGTTCACACAGGTGTGTCATTGCTGTACATTGACCATGCATTGCTTCTGTGGTATTGCAAAGGCAAAGACAAATGCTTCCAGCCATCCATTGCACTAATGGATTGGTCATCAGCTGGCTGTCTATGTCCCGCATCAATATAGACCAAAGTACAGAGGGTTAGGCTATGCTATTGTGCACCTACCTGATGCATCAGAAGGTGCGAGGCCCTTGCTAAATTCTGTGCACAGACTTTGAGATCTATGCTTTAGACTGTATCTAAACCTGCTCCAACATGGACTGACATTCTGGCCTACTTTCAGCCGATGCGACTTGTCTGTCGCTGAACAGTCGCTTTTTATGTATTCAGCACCTATGTATAATGTTGTAAAAATGCTCTAGAAGCTAAAGTCGCAGAAATGTCACACATATTTGGCCTGCAACTTTCTGTGCGACAAATTCAGACAGGAAAAATCAGTATAAATCCTTAGAAAATTATCCCCCAGTGTCTCCATCTGCTGGCGGTATTGAATAAGCATTGCTGCACTGATGGGGTATGCATTAGACGAAAAAAAAGAAGAAAAAGAAGAATAATACGCCCAGAAAAGAGGCGAAAAGGAGAAAAACGTAAAAAAACGTGAAAAAAAAGTAAGAGGAAGAGAAGGGAAAAAAAGGTGGAAATGGGTTTAAAAGTGATTTCGGCGGAGAAATATATATATATATATATATATATATATATATATATATATATATATGCGCACACACACACATAGATATAAACGTATTCTCCGTTGAGATATTGCAGCCGCTGCTGTGTCCAGGCCCAGGAGCCTTAGCACTGTGCTGTGATGTCACTCAATACCACTGACATCACTAGGTGTAAACAACATCTCTCCTTTGCTGTGTATGTGACTATGGAGCTGTTTGGTGATGTCGTCTATTACGGCCTTCATAGAAGCAACAGGAGATTGTTGCATCCATCTTGAACCCTCAGAACTACAGTGCTATGATGTCACTCACTTCCACAGGCCTTGCAGAGTGTAAACAACAACAACCCAGCTTTGTTGTGTATGTAACCAAAGGGATTTGTGATGTCACCTAGAACCTTCACAGCAGCGACAGCTTTATGAGGAGCATCAGCACTGCTCTGCCTGAGCAGAACCATCACCGCCATAGGTTGTCAAATAACCCGGATTTAACCCACACAGGTAAGTCCAATGGGGTGCAGGCATGTCCTCTATGCTTACAGCTTCCCGTGGGTGTTGGTTTGATACCGTTTGGGGACAGCCAAGGAGGCATCTGCAGGCAACAAAGGTAGGTGTGTGCTTGTGTGTGTGTTTCCTATGCAGATCCTAAGCCCAGTGTCACATGCAAGTAGGAGGAGTAAGAAGGGTTCCTGGCAAATCCGGGTTATGGATTGCATTTAAAAAGGCCCCGTGGGAGTGCAATGGGCCCCTGTCTTGCTGCTTAGCAATAATGGTATGGGTTTAGGTTCTGCTGTGTGTACTGGTGGTTGACTGCCCCCCAGCCCAGAGTGTGCATGGAAAATTGTCTGGCAGCCTCCCTGACAGCAAGCAGTGATAGTGCCCATGAAGGGGACCTTGTTGGGCCCGCCCCTTTCACGGTTATCGCTTCTCGGCCTTTTGGCTAAGATCAAGTGTAGTATCTGTTCTTATCAGTTTAATATCTGATACGTCCCCTATCTGGGGACCATATATTAAATGGATTTTTGAGAACGGGGGCCGATTTCGAAGCTTGCTTCCGTCGCCCTATGCATTGACCCGATATGGCAGTATCTTCGGGTACAGTGCACCACCCCCTTACAGGGTTAAAAAGAAAGATTCCTACTTTCATTGCTACCTGCTTGCTGGCTAGCCAGCTAGCCAGCCCTGTGGGCCTTGCTGCTGCTGCAGCCAAAAAACAAAAGGTGGTGCTGCTGCTGCTTCTGCTGCTTCTGCTTCTGCTTGTGTCTGGCCCCTGTTGGAGCGTCCAGGCACAGGACTTCTGCTGCTGCTGACTAAATGGCCTCCTTAATTGGATCATTTGAGTAGCCAGCACACCTGTGCAGGTAGGGCATGACATGATAGGCAGCTGCCTTGATAGCGGGTGGGTGCTGAATGTTCCTAATTGACAAAATAAGATTAATGCTTATGAAGAAATATAAAATCTCATCCCTTCCCCAATATCGCGCCACACCCCTACCCCTTAATTCCCTGGTTGAACGTGATGGACATATGTCTTTTTTCGACCGTACTAACTATGTAACTATGTAACATAACATGGGGGGGGGGGTCTCCTGGCTGTTCACACAGGTGTGTCATTGCTGTACATTGACCATGCATTGCTTCTGTGGTATTGCAAAGGCAAAGACAAATGCTTCCAGCCATCCATTGCACTAATGGATTGGTCATCAGCTGGCTGTCTATGTCCCGCATCAATATAGACCAAAGTACAGAGGGTTAGGCTATGCTATTGTGCACCTACCTGATGCATCAGAAGGTGCGAGGCCCTTGCTAAATTCTGTGCACAGACTTTGAGATCTATGCTTTAGACTGTATCTAAACCTGCTCCAACATGGACTGACATTCTGGCCTACTTTCAGCCGATGCGACTTGTCTGTCGCTGAACAGTCGCTTTTTATGTATTCAGCACCTATGTATAATGTTGTAAAAATGCTCTAGAAGCTAAAGTCGCAGAAATGTCACACATATTTGGCCTGCAACTTTCTGTGCGACAAATTCAGACAGGAAAAATCAGTATAAATCCTTAGAAAATTATCCCCCAGTGTCTCCATCTGCTGGCGGTATTGAATAAGCATTGCTGCACTGATGGGGTATGCATTAGACGAAAAAAAAGAAGAAAAAGAAGAATAATACGCCCAGAAAAGAGGCGAAAAGGAGAAAAACGTAAAAAAACGTGAAAAAAAAGTAAGAGGAAGAGAAGGGAAAAAAAGGTGGAAATGGGTTTAAAAGTGATTTCGGCGGAGAAATATATATATATATATATATATATATATATATATATATATATATATATATATATGCGCACACACACACATAGATATAAACGTATTCTCCGTTGAGATATTGCAGCCGCTGCTGTGTCCAGGCCCAGGAGCCTTAGCACTGTGCTGTGATGTCACTCAATACCACTGACATCACTAGGTGTAAACAACATCTCTCCTTTGCTGTGTATGTGACTATGGAGCTGTTTGGTGATGTCGTCTATTACGGCCTTCATAGAAGCAACAGGAGATTGTTGCATCCATCTTGAACCCTCAGAACTACAGTGCTATGATGTCACTCACTTCCACAGGCCTTGCAGAGTGTAAACAACAACAACCCAGCTTTGTTGTGTATGTAACCAAAGGGATTTGTGATGTCACCTAGAACCTTCACAGCAGCGACAGCTTTATGAGGAGCATCAGCACTGCTCTGCCTGAGCAGAACCATCACCGCCATAGGTTGTCAAATAACCCGGATTTAACCCACACAGGTAAGTCCAATGGGGTGCAGGCATGTCCTCTATGCTTACAGCTTCCCGTGGGTGTTGGTTTGATACCGTTTGGGGACAGCCAAGGAGGCATCTGCAGGCAACAAAGGTAGGTGTGTGCTTGTGTGTGTGTTTCCTATGCAGATCCTAAGCCCAGTGTCACATGCAAGTAGGAGGAGTAAGAAGGGTTCCTGGCAAATCCGGGTTATGGATTGCATTTAAAAAGGCCCCGTGGGAGTGCAATGGGCCCCTGTCTTGCTGCTTAGCAATAATGGTATGGGTTTAGGTTCTGCTGTGTGTACTGGTGGTTGACTGCCCCCCAGCCCAGAGTGTGCATGGAAAATTGTCTGGCAGCCTCCCTGACAGCAAGCAGTGATAGTGCCCATGAAGGGGACCTTGTTGGGCCCGCCCCTTTCACGGTTATCGCTTCTCGGCCTTTTGGCTAAGATCAAGTGTAGTATCTGTTCTTATCAGTTTAATATCTGATACGTCCCCTATCTGGGGACCATATATTAAATGGATTTTTGAGAACGGGGGCCGATTTCGAAGCTTGCTTCCGTCGCCCTATGCATTGACCCGATATGGCAGTATCTTCGGGTACAGTGCACCACCCCCTTACAGGGTTAAAAAGAAAGATTCCTACTTTCATTGCTACCTGCTTGCTGGCTAGCCAGCTAGCCAGCCCTGTGGGCCTTGCTGCTGCTGCAGCCAAAAAACAAAAGGTGGTGCTGCTGCTGCTTCTGCTGCTTCTGCTTCTGCTTGTGTCTGGCCCCTGTTGGAGCGTCCAGGCACAGGACTTCTGCTGCTGCTGACTAAATGGCCTCCTTAATTGGATCATTTGAGTAGCCAGCACACCTGTGCAGGTAGGGCATGACATGATAGGCAGCTGCCTTGATAGCGGGTGGGTGCTGAATGTTCCTAATTGACAAAATAAGATTAATGCTTATGAAGAAATATAAAATCTCATCCCTTCCCCAATATCGCGCCACACCCCTACCCCTTAATTCCCTGGTTGAACGTGATGGACATATGTCTTTTTTCGACCGTACTAACTATGTAACTATGTAACATAACATGGGGGGGGGGGTCTCCTGGCTGTTCACACAGGTGTGTCATTGCTGTACATTGACCATGCATTGCTTCTGTGGTATTGCAAAGGCAAAGACAAATGCTTCCAGCCATCCATTGCACTAATGGATTGGTCATCAGCTGGCTGTCTATGTCCCGCATCAATATAGACCAAAGTACAGAGGGTTAGGCTATGCTATTGTGCACCTACCTGATGCATCAGAAGGTGCGAGGCCCTTGCTAAATTCTGTGCACAGACTTTGAGATCTATGCTTTAGACTGTATCTAAACCTGCTCCAACATGGACTGACATTCTGGCCTACTTTCAGCCGATGCGACTTGTCTGTCGCTGAACAGTCGCTTTTTATGTATTCAGCACCTATGTATAATGTTGTAAAAATGCTCTAGAAGCTAAAGTCGCAGAAATGTCACACATATTTGGCCTGCAACTTTCTGTGCGACAAATTCAGACAGGAAAAATCAGTATAAATCCTTAGAAAATTATCCCCCAGTGTCTCCATCTGCTGGCGGTATTGAATAAGCATTGCTGCACTGATGGGGTATGCATTAGACGAAAAAAAAGAAGAAAAAGAAGAATAATACGCCCAGAAAAGAGGCGAAAAGGAGAAAAACGTAAAAAAACGTGAAAAAAAAGTAAGAGGAAGAGAAGGGAAAAAAAGGTGGAAATGGGTTTAAAAGTGATTTCGGCGGAGAAATATATATATATATATATATATATATATATATATATATATATATATATATATGTTACGCCGAGCGCTCCGGGTCCCCGCTCCTCCCCGGAGCGCTCGCTACACTTCCCTCACTGCAGCGCCCCGGTCGGTTCCACGGACCCGGGGCGCTGCGTTACCACCTCCGGCCGGGATGCGATTCGCGATGCGGGTAGCGCCCGCTCGCGATGCGCACCCCGGCTCCCGTACCTTACTCGCTCCCCGTCAGTTCTGTCCCGGCGCGCGCGGCCCCGCTCCCTAGGGCGCGCGCGCGCCGGGTCTTTGCGATTTAAAGGGCCACTGCACCGCTGATTGGTGCAGTGGTTCCAATTAGTGTTTACACCTGTGCACTTCCCTATATCACCTCACTTCCCCTTCACTCCCTCGCCGGATCTTGTTGCCCTAGTGCCAGTGAAAGCGTTCCTTGTGTGTTCCTTGCCTGTGATTCCAGACCTTCTGCCGTTGCCCCTGACTACGATCCTTGCTGCCTGCCCCGACCTTCTGCTACGTCCGACCTTGCTTCTGTCTACTCCCTTGTACCGCGCCTATCTTCAGCAGCCAGAGAGGTTGAGCCGTTGCTAGGGGATACGACCTGGTCACTACCGCCGCAGCAAGACCATCCCGCTTTGCGGCGGGCTCTGGTGAAAACCAGTAGTGACTTAGAACCGATCCTCTAGCACGGTCCACGCCAATCCCTCTCTGGCACAGAGGATCCACTACCTGCCAGCCGGCATCGTGACAGTAGATCCGGCCATGGATCCCGCTGAAGTTCCTCTGCCAGTTGTCGCTGACCTCACCACGGTGGTCGCCCAGCAGTCACAACAGATTGCGCAACAAGGCCAACAGCTGTCTCAACTGACTGTTATGCTACAACAGTTACTACCACAGCTCCAGCAATCATCTCCTCCGCCAGCTCCTGTACCTCCTCCGCAGCGAGTGGCCGCTTCTGGAATACGACTATCCTTGCCGGATAAATTTGATGGGGACTCTAAGTTTTGCCGTGGCTTTCTTTCCCAATGTTCATTACACTTGGAGATGATGTCGGACCAGTTCCCCACTGAAAGGTCTAAGGTGGCTTTCGTAGTCAGCCTGCTGTCTGGAAAAGCCCTGGCTTGGGCCACACCGCTCTGGGACCGCAATGACCCCGTCACTGCCTCTGTACACTCCTTCTTCTCGGAAATTCGAAGTGTCTTTGAGGAACCTGCCCGAGCCTCTTCTGCTGAGACTGCCCTGTTGAACCTGGTCCAGGGTAATTCTTCCGTTGGCGAGTATGCCGTACAGTTCCGTACCCTTGCTTCAGAATTATCCTGGAATAATGAGGCACTCTGCGCGACCTTTAAAAAAGGCCTATCCAGCAACATTAAAGATGTTCTGGCCGCACGAGAAATCCCTGCTAACCTACATGAACTCATCCATCTTGCCACTCGCATTGACATGCGTTTTTCCGAACGGCGTCAGGAGCTCCGCCAGGATATGGACTCTGTTCGCACGAGGCGTTTCTTCTCCCCGGCTCCTCTCTCCTCTGGTCCCCTGCAATCTGTTCCTGTGCCTCCCGCCGTGGAGGCAATGCAGGTCGACCGGTCTCGCCTGACACCCCAAGAGAGGACACGACGCCGCATGGAGAATCTCTGCCTGTACTGTGCTAGTACCGAACACTTCCTGAAGGATTGTCCTATCCGTCCTCCCCGCCTGGAAAGACGTCCGCTGACTCCGCACAAAGGTGAGACAGTCCTTGATGTCTACTCTGCTTCTCCACGTCTTACTGTGCCTGTGCGGATGTCTGCCTCTGCCTTCTCCTTCTCTGCTGTGGCCTTCTTGGACTCTGGATCTGCAGGAAATTTCATCTTAGCCTCTCTCGTCAACAGGTTCAACATCCCGGTGACCAGTCTCGCCAGACCCCTCTACATCAATTGTGTAAACAATGAAAGATTGGACTGTACTATACGTTTCCGCACGGAGCCCCTTCTAATGTGCATCGGATCTCATCACGAGAGGATTGAACTGTTGGTCCTCCCCAATTGCACTTCTGAAATCCTTCTTGGACTTCCCTGGCTTCAACTCCATTCCCCAATCCTGGATTGGTCCACTGGGGAGATCAAGAGTTGGGGGCCCTCTTGTTCCAAGGACTGCTTAAAACCGGTTCCCAGTAAACCTTGCCGTGTCCCTGTGCTTCCTCATGTAACCGGTCTCCCTAAGGCCTATATGGACTTTGCGGACGTTTTTTGCAAAAAACAAGCTGAGACTCTACCTCCTCACAGGCCTTATGATTGTCCCATTGACCTCCTCCCGGGCACTACTCCACCCCGGGGCAGAATCTATCCTCTGTCCGTCCCAGAGACTCTTGCCATGTCTGAATACGTCCAAGAAAATTTAAAAAAGGGCTTTATCCGTAAATCCTCCTCTCCTGCCGGAGCCGGATTTTTCTTTGTGTCCAAAAAAGATGGCTCTCTACGTCCTTGCATTGACTACCGCGGTCTTAATAAAATCACGGTTAAGAACCGCTACCCCCTACCCCTCATCTCTGAACTCTTTGATCGTCTCCAAGGTGCCCATATTTTTACCAAACTGGACTTAAGAGGTGCTTATAATCTCATCCGCATCAGAGAGGGGGATGAATGGAAAACGGCATTTAACACCAGAGATGGACACTTTGAGTATCTGGTCATGCCCTTTGGTCTATGCAACGCCCCTGCCGTCTTCCAAGACTTTGTTAATGAAATTTTTCGTGATCTACTATACTCCTGTGTTGTTGTATATCTGGACGATATCCTGATTTTTTCTGCCAATCTTGAAGAACACCGCCAGCATGTCCGTATGGTTCTTCAGAGACTTCGTGATAATCAACTCTATGCCAAAATAGAGAAATGTCTGTTTGAATGCCAATCTCTTCCTTTTCTAGGATACTTGGTCTCTGGCCAGGGACTACAAATGGACCCAGATAAACTCTCTGCCGTCTTAGATTGGCCACGCCCCTCCGGACTCCGTGCCATCCAACGTTTTTTGGGGTTCGCCAATTATTACAGGCAATTTATTCCACATTTTTCTACCATTGTGGCTCCTATTGTGGCTTTAACAAAAAAAAATGCCGATCCCAAGTCTTGGCCTCCTCAAGCGGAAGACGCCTTTAAACGACTCAAGTCTGCCTTTTCTTCGGCTCCCGTGCTCTCCAGACCTGACCCATCTAAACCCTTCCTATTGGAGGTTGATGCCTCCTCAGTGGGAGCTGGAGCTGTCCTTCTACAAAAAAACTCTTCCGGGCATGCTGTTACTTGTGGTTTTTTTTCCAGGACCTTCTCTCCGGCGGAGAGGAACTACTCCATCGGGGATCGAGAGCTTCTAGCCATTAAATTAGCACTTGAGGAATGGAGGCATCTGCTGGAGGGATCAAGATTTCCAGTTATTATTTACACCGATCACAAGAACCTCTCCTACCTCCAGTCTGCCCAACGGCTGAATCCTCGTCAGGCCAGGTGGTCTCTGTTCTTTGCCCGATTTAATTTTGAAATTCACTTTCGGCCTGCTGATAAAAACATTAGGGCCGATGCTCTCTCTCGTTCCTCAGATGCCTCTGAAATTGAACTCTCTCCTCAACACATCATTCCTCCTGACTGCCTGATTTCCACTTCTCCAGCCTCCATCAGGCAAACTCCTCCAGGAAAGACCTTTGTTTCTCCACGCCAACGCCTTGGGATCCTCAAATGGGGTCACTCCTCCCATCTCGCAGGTCATGCGGGCATCAAGAAATCTGTGCAACTCATCTCTCGCTTCTATTGGTGGCCGACTCTAGAGACTGATGTGGTGGACTTTGTGCGAGCCTGCACTATCTGTGCCCGGGATAAGACTCCTCGCCAGAAGCCCGCTGGTTTTCTTCATCCTCTACCTGTCCCCGAACAACCTTGGTCTCTGATTGGTATGGATTTTATTACTGACTTACCCCCATCCCATGGCAACACTGTTATTTGGGTGGTCGTTGATCGATTCTCCAAAATGGCACATTTCATCCCTCTTCCTGGTCTTCCTTCAGCGCCTCAGTTGGCTAAACAATTTTTTGTACACATTTTTCGTCTTCACGGGTTGCCTACACAGATCGTCTCGGATAGAGGCGTCCAATTTGTGTCTAAATTCTGGAGGGCTCTCTGTAAACAACTCAAGATTAAATTAAATTTTTCTTCTGCATACCATCCTCAATCCAATGGACAAGTAGAGAGAATTAACCAGATCTTGGGTGACTATTTACGACATTTTGTTTCCTCCCGCCAGGATGACTGGGCAGATCTTCTACCTTGGGCCGAATTCTCGTATAATTTCAGAATCTCTGAATCTTCCTCCAAATCTCCGTTTTTCGTGGTGTACGGCCGTCACCCTCTTCCCCCCCTCCCTACCCCCTTGCCCTCTGGTCTGCCCGCTGTGGATGAAATTTCTCGTGATCTTTCCACCATATGGAAAGAGACCCAAAATTCTCTCTTACAGGCTTCTTCTCGCATGAAGAGATTCGCAGATAAGAAAAGAAGAGCTCCTCCCATTTTTTCCCCTGGAGACAAGGTATGGCTCTCCGCTAAATATGTCCGTTTCCGTGTCCCGAGCTATAAGTTGGGACCACGCTATCTTGGTCCTTTTAAAGTTTTGTGTCAAATTAATCCTGTCTCTTACAAACTTCTTCTTCCTCCTTCTCTTCGTATCCCTAATGCCTTTCACGTCTCTCTTCTTAAACCTCTCATCCTCAACCGTTTTTCTCCTAAATCTGTTCCTCCCACTCCTGTTTCCGGCTCCTCGGACATCTTCTCTGTCAAAGAGATTTTGGCCTCTAAAAAGGTCAGGGGAAGAACTTTTTTTTTAGTGGATTGGGAGGGTTGTGGTCCAGAAGAGAGGTCCTGGGAACCTGAGGACAATATCCTGGACAAAAGTCTGATCCTCAGGTTCTCAGGCCCCAAGAAGAGGGGGAGACCCAAGGGGGGGGGTACTGTTACGCCGAGCGCTCCGGGTCCCCGCTCCTCCCCGGAGCGCTCGCTACACTTCCCTCACTGCAGCGCCCCGGTCGGTTCCACGGACCCGGGGCGCTGCGTTACCACCTCCGGCCGGGATGCGATTCGCGATGCGGGTAGCGCCCGCTCGCGATGCGCACCCCGGCTCCCGTACCTTACTCGCTCCCCGTCAGTTCTGTCCCGGCGCGCGCGGCCCCGCTCCCTAGGGCGCGCGCGCGCCGGGTCTTTGCGATTTAAAGGGCCACTGCACCGCTGATTGGTGCAGTGGTTCCAATTAGTGTTTACACCTGTGCACTTCCCTATATCACCTCACTTCCCCTTCACTCCCTCGCCGGATCTTGTTGCCCTAGTGCCAGTGAAAGCGTTCCTTGTGTGTTCCTTGCCTGTGATTCCAGACCTTCTGCCGTTGCCCCTGACTACGATCCTTGCTGCCTGCCCCGACCTTCTGCTACGTCCGACCTTGCTTCTGTCTACTCCCTTGTACCGCGCCTATCTTCAGCAGCCAGAGAGGTTGAGCCGTTGCTAGGGGATACGACCTGGTCACTACCGCCGCAGCAAGACCATCCCGCTTTGCGGCGGGCTCTGGTGAAAACCAGTAGTGACTTAGAACCGATCCTCTAGCACGGTCCACGCCAATCCCTCTCTGGCACAGAGGATCCACTACCTGCCAGCCGGCATCGTGACAATATATATATATGCGCACACACACACATAGATATAAACGTATTCTCCGTTGAGATATTGCAGCCGCTGCTGTGTCCAGGCCCAGGAGCCTTAGCACTGTGCTGTGATGTCACTCAATACCACTGACATCACTAGGTGTAAACAACATCTCTCCTTTGCTGTGTATGTGACTATGGAGCTGTTTGGTGATGTCGTCTATTACGGCCTTCATAGAAGCAACAGGAGATTGTTGCATCCATCTTGAACCCTCAGAACTACAGTGCTATGATGTCACTCACTTCCACAGGCCTTGCAGAGTGTAAACAACAACAACCCAGCTTTGTTGTGTATGTAACCAAAGGGATTTGTGATGTCACCTAGAACCTTCACAGCAGCGACAGCTTTATGAGGAGCATCAGCACTGCTCTGCCTGAGCAGAACCATCACCGCCATAGGTTGTCAAATAACCCGGATTTAACCCACACAGGTAAGTCCAATGGGGTGCAGGCATGTCCTCTATGCTTACAGCTTCCCGTGGGTGTTGGTTTGATACCGTTTGGGGACAGCCAAGGAGGCATCTGCAGGCAACAAAGGTAGGTGTGTGCTTGTGTGTGTGTTTCCTATGCAGATCCTAAGCCCAGTGTCACATGCAAGTAGGAGGAGTAAGAAGGGTTCCTGGCAAATCCGGGTTATGGATTGCATTTAAAAAGGCCCCGTGGGAGTGCAATGGGCCCCTGTCTTGCTGCTTAGCAATAATGGTATGGGTTTAGGTTCTGCTGTGTGTACTGGTGGTTGACTGCCCCCCAGCCCAGAGTGTGCATGGAAAATTGTCTGGCAGCCTCCCTGACAGCAAGCAGTGATAGTGCCCATGAAGGGGACCTTGTTGGGCCCGCCCCTTTCACGGTTATCGCTTCTCGGCCTTTTGGCTAAGATCAAGTGTAGTATCTGTTCTTATCAGTTTAATATCTGATACGTCCCCTATCTGGGGACCATATATTAAATGGATTTTTGAGAACGGGGGCCGATTTCGAAGCTTGCTTCCGTCGCCCTATGCATTGACCCGATATGGCAGTATCTTTGGGTACAGTGCACCACCCCCTTACAGGGTTAAAAAGAAAGATTCCTACTTTCATTGCTACCTGCTTGCTGGCTAGCCAGCTAGCCAGCCCTGTGGGCCTTGCTGCTGCTGCAGCCAAAAAACAAAAGGTGGTGCTGCTGCTGCTTCTGCTGCTTCTGCTTCTGCTTGTGTCTGGCCCCTGTTGGAGCGTCCAGGCACAGGACTTCTGCTGCTGCTGACTAAATGGCCTCCTTAATTGGATCATTTGAGTAGCCAGCACACCTGTGCAGGTAGGGCATGACATGATAGGCAGCTGCCTTGATAGCGGGTGGGTGCTGAATGTTCCTAATTGACAAAATAAGATTAATGCTTATGAAGAAATATAAAATCTCATCCCTTCCCCAATATCGCGCCACACCCCTACCCCTTAATTCCCTGGTTGAACGTGATGGACATATGTCTTTTTTCGACCGTACTAACTATGTAACTATGTAACATAACATGGGGGGGGGGGTCTCCTGGCTGTTCACACAGGTGTGTCATTGCTGTACATTGACCATGCATTGCTTCTGTGGTATTGCAAAGGCAAAGACAAATGCTTCCAGCCATCCATTGCACTAATGGATTGGTCATCAGCTGGCTGTCTATGTCCCGCATCAATATAGACCAAAGTACAGAGGGTTAGGCTATGCTATTGTGCACCTACCTGATGCATCAGAAGGTGCGAGGCCCTTGCTAAATTCTGTGCACAGACTTTGAGATCTATGCTTTAGACTGTATCTAAACCTGCTCCAACATGGACTGACATTCTGGCCTACTTTCAGCCGATGCGACTTGTCTGTCGCTGAACAGTCGCTTTTTATGTATTCAGCACCTATGTATAATGTTGTAAAAATGCTCTAGAAGCTAAAGTCGCAGAAATGTCACACATATTTGGCCTGCAACTTTCTGTGCGACAAATTCAGACAGGAAAAATCAGTATAAATCCTTAGAAAATTATCCCCCAGTGTCTCCATCTGCTGGCGGTATTGAATAAGCATTGCTGCACTGATGGGGTATGCATTAGACGAAAAAAAAGAAGAAAAAGAAGAATAATACGCCCAGAAAAGAGGCGAAAAGGAGAAAAACGTAAAAAAACGTGAAAAAAAAGTAAGAGGAAGAGAAGGGAAAAAAAGGTGGAAAGGGGTTTAAAAGTGATTTCGGCGGAGAAATATATATATATATATATATATATATATATATATATATATATATGCGCACACACACACATAGATATAAACGTATTCTCCGTTGAGATATTGCAGCCGCTGCTGTGTCCAGGCCCAGGAGCCTTAGCACTGTGCTGTGATGTCACTCAATACCACTGACATCACTAGGTGTAAACAACATCTCTCCTTTGCTGTGTATGTGACTATGGAGCTGTTTGGTGATGTCGTCTATTACGGCCTTCATAGAAGCAACAGGAGATTGTTGCATCCATCTTGAACCCTCAGAACTACAGTGCTATGATGTCACTCACTTCCACAGGCCTTGCAGAGTGTAAACAACAACAACCCAGCTTTGTTGTGTATGTAACCAAAGGGATTTGTGATGTCACCTAGAACCTTCACAGCAGCGACAGCTTTATGAGGAGCATCAGCACTGCTCTGCCTGAGCAGAACCATCACCGCCATAGGTTGTCAAATAACCCGGATTTAACCCACACAGGTAAGTCCAATGGGGTGCAGGCATGTCCTCTATGCTTACAGCTTCCCGTGGGTGTTGGTTTGATACCGTTTGGGGACAGCCAAGGAGGCATCTGCAGGCAACAAAGGTAGGTGTGTGCTTGTGTGTGTGTTTCCTATGCAGATCCTAAGCCCAGTGTCACATGCAAGTAGGAGGAGTAAGAAGGGTTCCTGGCAAATCCGGGTTATGGATTGCATTTAAAAAGGCCCCGTGGGAGTGCAATGGGCCCCTGTCTTGCTGCTTAGCAATAATGGTATGGGTTTAGGTTCTGCTGTGTGTACTGGTGGTTGACTGCCCCCCAGCCCAGAGTGTGCATGGAAAATTGTCTGGCAGCCTCCCTGACAGCAAGCAGTGATAGTGCCCATGAAGGGGACCTTGTTGGGCCCGCCCCTTTCACGGTTATCGCTTCTCGGCCTTTTGGCTAAGATCAAGTGTAGTATCTGTTCTTATCAGTTTAATATCTGATACGTCCCCTATCTGGGGACCATATATTAAATGGATTTTTGAGAACGGGGGCCGATTTCGAAGCTTGCTTCCGTCGCCCTATGCATTGACCCGATATGGCAGTATCTTCGGGTACAGTGCACCACCCCCTTACAGGGTTAAAAAGAAAGATTCCTACTTTCATTGCTACCTGCTTGCTGGCTAGCCAGCTAGCCAGCCCTGTGGGCCTTGCTGCTGCTGCAGCCAAAAAACAAAAGGTGGTGCTGCTGCTGCTGCTTCTGCTGCTTCTGCTTCTGCTTGTGTCTGGCCCCTGTTGGAGCGTCCAGGCACAGGACTTCTGCTGCTGCTGACTAAATGGCCTCCTTAATTGGATCATTTGAGTAGCCAGCACACCTGTGCAGGTAGGGCATGACATGATAGGCAGCTGCCTTGATAGCGGGTGGGTGCTGAATGTTCCTAATTGACAAAATAAGATTAATGCTTATGAAGAAATATAAAATCTCATCCCTTCCCCAATATCGCGCCACACCCCTACCCCTTAATTCCCTGGTTGAACGTGATGGACATATGTCTTTTTTCGACCGTACTAACTATGTAACTATGTAACATAACATGGGGGGGGGGGTCTCCTGGCTGTTCACACAGGTGTGTCATTGCTGTACATTGACCATGCATTGCTTCTGTGGTATTGCAAAGGCAAAGACAAATGCTTCCAGCCATCCATTGCACTAATGGATTGGTCATCAGCTGGCTGTCTATGTCCCGCATCAATATAGACCAAAGTACAGAGGGTTAGGCTATGCTATTGTGCACCTACCTGATGCATCAGAAGGTGCGAGGCCCTTGCTAAATTCTGTGCACAGACTTTGAGATCTATGCTTTAGACTGTATCTAAACCTGCTCCAACATGGACTGACATTCTGGCCTACTTTCAGCCGATGCGACTTGTCTGTCGCTGAACAGTCGCTTTTTATGTATTCAGCACCTATGTATAATGTTGTAAAAATGCTCTAGAAGCTAAAGTCGCAGAAATGTCACACATATTTGGCCTGCAACTTTCTGTGCGACAAATTCAGACAGGAAAAATCAGTATAAATCCTTAGAAAATTATCCCCCAGTGTCTCCATCTGCTGGCGGTATTGAATAAGCATTGCTGCACTGATGGGGTATGCATTAGACGAAAAAAAAGAAGAAAAAGAAGAATAATACGCCCAGAAAAGAGGCGAAAAGGAGAAAAACGTAAAAAAACGTGAAAAAAAAGTAAGAGGAAGAGAAGGGAAAAAAAGGTGGAAAGGGGTTTAAAAGTGATTTCGGCGGAGAAATATATATATATATATATATATATATATATATATATATGCGCACACACACACATAGATATAAACGTATTCTCCGTTGAGATATTGCAGCCGCTGCTGTGTCCAGGCCCAGGAGCCTTAGCACTGTGCTGTGATGTCACTCAATACCACTGACATCACTAGGTGTAAACAACATCTCTCCTTTGCTGTGTATGTGACTATGGAGCTGTTTGGTGATGTCGTCTATTACGGCCTTCATAGAAGCAACAGGAGATTGTTGCATCCATCTTGAACCCTCAGAACTACAGTGCTATGATGTCACTCACTTCCACAGGCCTTGCAGAGTGTAAACAACAACAACCCAGCTTTGTTGTGTATGTAACCAAAGGGATTTGTGATGTCACCTAGAACCTTCACAGCAGCGACAGCTTTATGAGGAGCATCAGCACTGCTCTGCCTGAGCAGAACCATCACCGCCATAGGTTGTCAAATAACCCGGATTTAACCCACACAGGTAAGTCCAATGGGGTGCAGGCATGTCCTCTATGCTTACAGCTTCCCGTGGGTGTTGGTTTGATACCGTTTGGGGACAGCCAAGGAGGCATCTGCAGGCAACAAAGGTAGGTGTGTGCTTGTGTGTGTGTTTCCTATGCAGATCCTAAGCCCAGTGTCACATGCAAGTAGGAGGAGTAAGAAGGGTTCCTGGCAAATCCGGGTTATGGATTGCATTTAAAAAGGCCCCGTGGGAGTGCAATGGGCCCCTGTCTTGCTGCTTAGCAATAATGGTATGGGTTTAGGTTCTGCTGTGTGTACTGGTGGTTGACTGCCCCCCAGCCCAGAGTGTGCATGGAAAATTGTCTGGCAGCCTCCCTGACAGCAAGCAGTGATAGTGCCCATGAAGGGGACCTTGTTGGGCCCGCCCCTTTCACGGTTATCGCTTCTCGGCCTTTTGGCTAAGATCAAGTGTAGTATCTGTTCTTATCAGTTTAATATCTGATACGTCCCCTATCTGGGGACCATATATTAAATGGATTTTTGAGAACGGGGGCCGATTTCGAAGCTTGCTTCCGTCGCCCTATGCATTGACCCGATATGGCAGTATCTTCGGGTACAGTGCACCACCCCCTTACAGGGTTAAAAAGAAAGATTCCTACTTTCATTGCTACCTGCTTGCTGGCTAGCCAGCTAGCCAGCCCTGTGGGCCTTGCTGCTGCTGCAGCCAAAAAACAAAAGGTGGTGCTGCTGCTGCTGCTTCTGCTGCTTCTGCTTCTGCTTGTGTCTGGCCCCTGTTGGAGCGTCCAGGCACAGGACTTCTGCTGCTGCTGACTAAATGGCCTCCTTAATTGGATCATTTGAGTAGCCAGCACACCTGTGCAGGTAGGGCATGACATGATAGGCAGCTGCCTTGATAGCGGGTGGGTGCTGAATGTTCCTAATTGACAAAATAAGATTAATGCTTATGAAGAAATATAAAATCTCATCCCTTCCCCAATATCGCGCCACACCCCTACCCCTTAATTCCCTGGTTGAACGTGATGGACATATGTCTTTTTTCGACCGTACTAACTATGTAACTATGTAACATAACATGGGGGGGGGGGTCTCCTGGCTGTTCACACAGGTGTGTCATTGCTGTACATTGACCATGCATTGCTTCTGTGGTATTGCAAAGGCAAAGACAAATGCTTCCAGCCATCCATTGCACTAATGGATTGGTCATCAGCTGGCTGTCTATGTCCCGCATCAATATAGACCAAAGTACAGAGGGTTAGGCTATGCTATTGTGCACCTACCTGATGCATCAGAAGGTGCGAGGCCCTTGCTAAATTCTGTGCACAGACTTTGAGATCTATGCTTTAGACTGTATCTAAACCTGCTCCAACATGGACTGACATTCTGGCCTACTTTCAGCCGATGCGACTTGTCTGTCGCTGAACAGTCGCTTTTTATGTATTCAGCACCTATGTATAATGTTGTAAAAATGCTCTAGAAGCTAAAGTCGCAGAAATGTCACACATATTTGGCCTGCAACTTTCTGTGCGACAAATTCAGACAGGAAAAATCAGTATAAATCCTTAGAAAATTATCCCCCAGTGTCTCCATCTGCTGGCGGTATTGAATAAGCATTGCTGCACTGATGGGGTATGCATTAGACGAAAAAAAAGAAGAAAAAGAAGAATAATACGCCCAGAAAAGAGGCGAAAAGGAGAAAAACGTAAAAAAACGTGAAAAAAAAGTAAGAGGAAGAGAAGGGAAAAAAAGGTGGAAATGGGTTTAAAAGTGATTTCGGCGGAGAAATATATATATATATATATATATATATATATATATGCGCACACACACACATAGATATAAACGTATTCTCCGTTGAGATATTGCAGCCGCTGCTGTGTCCAGGCCCAGGAGCCTTAGCACTGTGCTGTGATGTCACTCAATACCACTGACATCACTAGGTGTAAACAACATCTCTCCTTTGCTGTGTATGTGACTATGGAGCTGTTTGGTGATGTCGTCTATTACGGCCTTCATAGAAGCAACAGGAGATTGTTGCATCCATCTTGAACCCTCAGAACTACAGTGCTATGATGTCACTCACTTCCACAGGCCTTGCAGAGTGTAAACAACAACAACCCAGCTTTGTTGTGTATGTAACCAAAGGGATTTGTGATGTCACCTAGAACCTTCACAGCAGCGACAGCTTTATGAGGAGCATCAGCACTGCTCTGCCTGAGCAGAACCATCACCGCCATAGGTTGTCAAATAACCCGGATTTAACCCACACAGGTAAGTCCAATGGGGTGCAGGCATGTCCTCTATGCTTACAGCTTCCCGTGGGTGTTGGTTTGATACCGTTTGGGGACAGCCAAGGAGGCATCTGCAGGCAACAAAGGTAGGTGTGTGCTTGTGTGTGTGTTTCCTATGCAGATCCTAAGCCCAGTGTCACATGCAAGTAGGAGGAGTAAGAAGGGTTCCTGGCAAATCCGGGTTATGGATTGCATTTAAAAAGGCCCCGTGGGAGTGCAATGGGCCCCTGTCTTGCTGCTTAGCAATAATGGTATGGGTTTAGGTTCTGCTGTGTGTACTGGTGGTTGACTGCCCCCCAGCCCAGAGTGTGCATGGAAAATTGTCTGGCAGCCTCCCTGACAGCAAGCAGTGATAGTGCCCATGAAGGGGACCTTGTTGGGCCCGCCCCTTTCACGGTTATCGCTTCTCGGCCTTTTGGCTAAGATCAAGTGTAGTATCTGTTCTTATCAGTTTAATATCTGATACGTCCCCTATCTGGGGACCATATATTAAATGGATTTTTGAGAACGGGGGCCGATTTCGAAGCTTGCTTCCGTCGCCCTATGCATTGACCCGATATGGCAGTATCTTCGGGTACAGTGCACCACCCCCTTACAGGGTTAAAAAGAAAGATTCCTACTTTCATTGCTACCTGCTTGCTGGCTAGCCAGATAGCCAGCCCTGTGGGCCTTGCTGCTGCTGCAGCCAAAAAACAAAAGGTGGTGCTGCTGCTGCTTCTGCTGCTTCTGCTTCTGCTTGTGTCTGGCCCCTGTTGGAGCGTCCAGGCACAGGACTTCTGCTGCTGCTGACTAAATGGCCTCCTTAATTGGATCATTTGAGTAGCCAGCACACCTGTGCAGGTAGGGCATGACATGATAGGCAGCTGCCTTGATAGCGGGTGGGTGCTGAATGTTCCTAATTGACAAAATAAGATTAATGCTTATGAAGAAATATAAAATCTCATCCCTTCCCCAATATCGCGCCACACCCCTACCCCTTAATTCCCTGGTTGAACGTGATGGACATATGTCTTTTTTCGACCGTACTAACTATGTAACTATGTAACATAACATGGGGGGGGGGGGTCTCCTGGCTGTTCACACAGGTGTGTCATTGCTGTACATTGACCATGCATTGCTTCTGTGGTATTGCAAAGGCAAAGACAAATGCTTCCAGCCATCCATTGCACTAATGGATTGGTCATCAGCTGGCTGTCTATGTCCCGCATCAATATAGACCAAAGTACAGAGGGTTAGGCTATGCTATTGTGCACCTACCTGATGCATCAGAAGGTGCGAGGCCCTTGCTAAATTCTGTGCACAGACTTTGAGATCTATGCTTTAGACTGTATCTAAACCTGCTCCAACATGGACTGACATTCTGGCCTACTTTCAGCCGATGCGACTTGTCTGTCGCTGAACAGTCGCTTTTTATGTATTCAGCACCTATGTATAATGTTGTAAAAATGCTCTAGAAGCTAAAGTCGCAGAAATGTCACACATATTTGGCCTGCAACTTTCTGTGCGACAAATTCAGACAGGAAAAATCAGTATAAATCCTTAGAAAATTATCCCCCAGTGTCTCCATCTGCTGGCGGTATTGAATAAGCATTGCTGCACTGATGGGGTATGCATTAGACGAAAAAAAAGAAGAAAAAGAAGAATAATACGCCCAGAAAAGAGGCGAAAAGGAGAAAAACGTAAAAAAACGTGAAAAAAAAGTAAGAGGAAGAGAAGGGAAAAAAAGGTGGAAATGGGTTTAAAAGTGATTTCGGCGGAGAAATATATATATATATATATATATATATATATATATATATATATATATGCGCACACACACACATAGATATAAACGTATTCTCCGTTGAGATATTGCAGCCGCTGCTGTGTCCAGGCCCAGGAGCCTTAGCACTGTGCTGTGATGTCACTCAATACCACTGACATCACTAGGTGTAAACAACATCTCTCCTTTGCTGTGTATGTGACTATGGAGCTGTTTGGTGATGTCGTCTATTACGGCCTTCATAGAAGCAACAGGAGATTGTTGCATCCATCTTGAACCCTCAGAACTACAGTGCTATGATGTCACTCACTTCCACAGGCCTTGCAGAGTGTAAACAACAACAACCCAGCTTTGTTGTGTATGTAACCAAAGGGATTTGTGATGTCACCTAGAACCTTCACAGCAGCGACAGCTTTATGAGGAGCATCAGCACTGCTCTGCCTGAGCAGAACCATCACCGCCATAGGTTGTCAAATAACCCGGATTTAACCCACACAGGTAAGTCCAATGGGGTGCAGGCATGTCCTCTATGCTTACAGCTTCCCGTGGGTGTTGGTTTGATACCGTTTGGGGACAGCCAAGGAGGCATCTGCAGGCAACAAAGGTAGGTGTGTGCTTGTGTGTGTGTTTCCTATGCAGATCCTAAGCCCAGTGTCACATGCAAGTAGGAGGAGTAAGAAGGGTTCCTGGCAAATCCGGGTTATGGATTGCATTTAAAAAGGCCCCGTGGGAGTGCAATGGGCCCCTGTCTTGCTGCTTAGCAATAATGGTATGGGTTTAGGTTCTGCTGTGTGTACTGGTGGTTGACTGCCCCCCAGCCCAGAGTGTGCATGGAAAATTGTCTGGCAGCCTCCCTGACAGCAAGCAGTGATAGTGCCCATGAAGGGGACCTTGTTGGGCCCGCCCCTTTCACGGTTATCGCTTCTCGGCCTTTTGGCTAAGATCAAGTGTAGTATCTGTTCTTATCAGTTTAATATCTGATACGTCCCCTATCTGGGGACCATATATTAAATGGATTTTTGAGAACGGGGGCCGATTTCGAAGCTTGCTTCCGTCGCCCTATGCATTGACCCGATATGGCAGTATCTTCGGGTACAGTGCACCACCCCCTTACAGGGTTAAAAAGAAAGATTCCTACTTTCATTGCTACCTGCTTGCTGGCTAGCCAGCTAGCCAGCCCTGTGGGCCTTGCTGCTGCTGCAGCCAAAAAACAAAAGGTGGTGCTGCTGCTGCTTCTGCTGCTTCTGCTTCTGCTTGTGTCTGGCCCCTGTTGGAGCGTCCAGGCACAGGACTTCTGCTGCTGCTGACTAAATGGCCTCCTTAATTGGATCATTTGAGTAGCCAGCACACCTGTGCAGGTAGGGCATGACATGATAGGCAGCTGCCTTGATAGCGGGTGGGTGCTGAATGTTCCTAATTGACAAAATAAGATTAATGCTTATGAAGAAATATAAAATCTCATCCCTTCCCCAATATCGCGCCACACCCCTACCCCTTAATTCCCTGGTTGAACGTGATGGACATATGTCTTTTTTCGACCGTACTAACTATGTAACTATGTAACATAACATGGGGGGGGGGGTCTCCTGGCTGTTCACACAGGTGTGTCATTGCTGTACATTGACCATGCATTGCTTCTGTGGTATTGCAAAGGCAAAGACAAATGCTTCCAGCCATCCATTGCACTAATGGATTGGTCATCAGCTGGCTGTCTATGTCCCGCATCAATATAGACCAAAGTACAGAGGGTTAGGCTATGCTATTGTGCACCTACCTGATGCATCAGAAGGTGCGAGGCCCTTGCTAAATTCTGTGCACAGACTTTGAGATCTATGCTTTAGACTGTATCTAAACCTGCTCCAACATGGACTGACATTCTGGCCTACTTTCAGCCGATGCGACTTGTCTGTCGCTGAACAGTCGCTTTTTATGTATTCAGCACCTATGTATAATGTTGTAAAAATGCTCTAGAAGCTAAAGTCGCAGAAATGTCACACATATTTGGCCTGCAACTTTCTGTGCGACAAATTCAGACAGGAAAAATCAGTATAAATCCTTAGAAAATTATCCCCCAGTGTCTCCATCTGCTGGCGGTATTGAATAAGCATTGCTGCACTGATGGGGTATGCATTAGACGAAAAAAAAGAAGAAAAAGAAGAATAATACGCCCAGAAAAGAGGCGAAAAGGAGAAAAACGTAAAAAAACGTGAAAAAAAAGTAAGAGGAAGAGAAGGGAAAAAAAGGTGGAAATGGGTTTAAAAGTGATTTCGGCGGAGAAATATATATATATATATATATATATATATATATATATATATATATGCGCACACACACACATAGATATAAACGTATTCTCCGTTGAGATATTGCAGCCGCTGCTGTGTCCAGGCCCAGGAGCCTTAGCACTGTGCTGTGATGTCACTCAATACCACTGACATCACTAGGTGTAAACAACATCTCTCCTTTGCTGTGTATGTGACTATGGAGCTGTTTGGTGATGTCGTCTATTACGGCCTTCATAGAAGCAACAGGAGATTGTTGCATCCATCTTGAACCCTCAGAACTACAGTGCTATGATGTCACTCACTTCCACAGGCCTTGCAGAGTGTAAACAACAACAACCCAGCTTTGTTGTGTATGTAACCAAAGGGATTTGTGATGTCACCTAGAACCTTCACAGCAGCGACAGCTTTATGAGGAGCATCAGCACTGCTCTGCCTGAGCAGAACCATCACCGCCATAGGTTGTCAAATAACCCGGATTTAACCCACACAGGTAAGTCCAATGGGGTGCAGGCATGTCCTCTATGCTTACAGCTTCCCGTGGGTGTTGGTTTGATACCGTTTGGGGACAGCCAAGGAGGCATCTGCAGGCAACAAAGGTAGGTGTGTGCTTGTGTGTGTGTTTCCTATGCAGATCCTAAGCCCAGTGTCACATGCAAGTAGGAGGAGTAAGAAGGGTTCCTGGCAAATCCGGGTTATGGATTGCATTTAAAAAGGCCCCGTGGGAGTGCAATGGGCCCCTGTCTTGCTGCTTAGCAATAATGGTATGGGTTTAGGTTCTGCTGTGTGTACTGGTGGTTGACTGCCCCCCAGCCCAGAGTGTGCATGGAAAATTGTCTGGCAGCCTCCCTGACAGCAAGCAGTGATAGTGCCCATGAAGGGGACCTTGTTGGGCCCGCCCCTTTCACGGTTATCGCTTCTCGGCCTTTTGGCTAAGATCAAGTGTAGTATCTGTTCTTATCAGTTTAATATCTGATACGTCCCCTATCTGGGGACCATATATTAAATGGATTTTTGAGAACGGGGGCCGATTTCGAAGCTTGCTTCCGTCGCCCTATGCATTGACCCGATATGGCAGTATCTTCGGGTACAGTGCACCACCCCCTTACAGGGTTAAAAAGAAAGATTCCTACTTTCATTGCTACCTGCTTGCTGGCTAGCCAGCTAGCCAGCCCTGTGGGCCTTGCTGCTGCTGCAGCCAAAAAACAAAAGGTGGTGCTGCTGCTGCTTCTGCTGCTTCTGCTTCTGCTTGTGTCTGGCCCCTGTTGGAGCGTCCAGGCACAGGACTTCTGCTGCTGCTGACTAAATGGCCTCCTTAATTGGATCATTTGAGTAGCCAGCACACCTGTGCAGGTAGGGCATGACATGATAGGCAGCTGCCTTGATAGCGGGTGGGTGCTGAATGTTCCTAATTGACAAAATAAGATTAATGCTTATGAAGAAATATAAAATCTCATCCCTTCCCCAATATCGCGCCACACCCCTACCCCTTAATTCCCTGGTTGAACGTGATGGACATATGTCTTTTTTCGACCGTACTAACTATGTAACTATGTAACATAACATGGGGGGGGGGGGTCTCCTGGCTGTTCACACAGGTGTGTCATTGCTGTACATTGACCATGCATTGCTTCTGTGGTATTGCAAAGGCAAAGACAAATGCTTCCAGCCATCCATTGCACTAATGGATTGGTCATCAGCTGGCTGTCTATGTCCCGCATCAATATAGACCAAAGTACAGAGGGTTAGGCTATGCTATTGTGCACCTACCTGATGCATCAGAAGGTGCGAGGCCCTTGCTAAATTCTGTGCACAGACTTTGAGATCTATGCTTTAGACTGTATCTAAACCTGCTCCAACATGGACTGACATTCTGGCCTACTTTCAGCCGATGCGACTTGTCTGTCGCTGAACAGTCGCTTTTTATGTATTCAGCACCTATGTATAATGTTGTAAAAATGCTCTAGAAGCTAAAGTCGCAGAAATGTCACACATATTTGGCCTGCAACTTTCTGTGCGACAAATTCAGACAGGAAAAATCAGTATAAATCCTTAGAAAATTATCCCCCAGTGTCTCCATCTGCTGGCGGTATTGAATAAGCATTGCTGCACTGATGGGGTATGCATTAGACGAAAAAAAAGAAGAAAAAGAAGAATAATACGCCCAGAAAAGAGGCGAAAAGGAGAAAAACGTAAAAAAACGTGAAAAAAAAGTAAGAGGAAGAGAAGGGAAAAAAAGGTGGAAAGGGGTTTAAAAGTGATTTCGGCGGAGAAATATATATATATATATATATATATATATATATATATATATATATGCGCACACACACACATAGATATAAACGTATTCTCCGTTGAGATATTGCAGCCGCTGCTGTGTCCAGGCCCAGGAGCCTTAGCACTGTGCTGTGATGTCACTCAATACCACTGACATCACTAGGTGTAAACAACATCTCTCCTTTGCTGTGTATGTGACTATGGAGCTGTTTGGTGATGTCGTCTATTACGGCCTTCATAGAAGCAACAGGAGATTGTTGCATCCATCTTGAACCCTCAGAACTACAGTGCTATGATGTCACTCACTTCCACAGGCCTTGCAGAGTGTAAACAACAACAACCCAGCTTTGTTGTGTATGTAACCAAAGGGATTTGTGATGTCACCTAGAACCTTCACAGCAGCGACAGCTTTATGAGGAGCATCAGCACTGCTCTGCCTGAGCAGAACCATCACCGCCATAGGTTGTCAAATAACCCGGATTTAACCCACACAGGTAAGTCCAATGGGGTGCAGGCATGTCCTCTATGCTTACAGCTTCCCGTGGGTGTTGGTTTGATACCGTTTGGGGACAGCCAAGGAGGCATCTGCAGGCAACAAAGGTAGGTGTGTGCTTGTGTGTGTGTTTCCTATGCAGATCCTAAGCCCAGTGTCACATGCAAGTAGGAGGAGTAAGAAGGGTTCCTGGCAAATCCGGGTTATGGATTGCATTTAAAAAGGCCCCGTGGGAGTGCAATGGGCCCCTGTCTTGCTGCTTAGCAATAATGGTATGGGTTTAGGTTCTGCTGTGTGTACTGGTGGTTGACTGCCCCCCAGCCCAGAGTGTGCATGGAAAATTGTCTGGCAGCCTCCCTGACAGCAAGCAGTGATAGTGCCCATGAAGGGGACCTTGTTGGGCCCGCCCCTTTCACGGTTATCGCTTCTCGGCCTTTTGGCTAAGATCAAGTGTAGTATCTGTTCTTATCAGTTTAATATCTGATACGTCCCCTATCTGGGGACCATATATTAAATGGATTTTTGAGAACGGGGGCCGATTTCGAAGCTTGCTTCCGTCGCCCTATGCATTGACCCGATATGGCAGTATCTTCGGGTACAGTGCACCACCCCCTTACAGGGTTAAAAAGAAAGATTCCTACTTTCATTGCTACCTGCTTGCTGGCTAGCCAGCTAGCCAGCCCTGTGGGCCTTGCTGCTGCTGCAGCCAAAAAACAAAAGGTGGTGCTGCTGCTGCTTCTGCTGCTTCTGCTTCTGCTTGTGTCTGGCCCCTGTTGGAGCGTCCAGGCACAGGACTTCTGCTGCTGCTGACTAAATGGCCTCCTTAATTGGATCATTTGAGTAGCCAGCACACCTGTGCAGGTAGGGCATGACATGATAGGCAGCTGCCTTGATAGCGGGTGGGTGCTGAATGTTCCTAATTGACAAAATAAGATTAATGCTTATGAAGAAATATAAAATCTCATCCCTTCCCCAATATCGCGCCACACCCCTACCCCTTAATTCCCTGGTTGAACGTGATGGACATATGTCTTTTTTCGACCGTACTAACTATGTAACTATGTAACATAACATGGGGGGGGGGGTCTCCTGGCTGTTCACACAGGTGTGTCATTGCTGTACATTGACCATGCATTGCTTCTGTGGTATTGCAAAGGCAAAGACAAATGCTTCCAGCCATCCATTGCACTAATGGATTGGTCATCAGCTGGCTGTCTATGTCCCGCATCAATATAGACCAAAGTACAGAGGGTTAGGCTATGCTATTGTGCACCTACCTGATGCATCAGAAGGTGCGAGGCCCTTTCTAAATTCTGTGCACAGACTTTGAGATCTATGCTTTAGACTGTATCTAAACCTGCTCCAACATGGACTGACATTCTGGCCTACTTTCAGCCGATGCGACTTGTCTGTCGCTGAACAGTCGCTTTTTATGTATTCAGCACCTATGTATAATGTTGTAAAAATGCTCTAGAAGCTAAAGTCGCAGAAATGTCACACATATTTGGCCTGCAACTTTCTGTGCGACAAATTCAGACAGGAAAAATCAGTATAAATCCTTAGAAAATTATCCCCCAGTGTCTCCATCTGCTGGCGGTATTGAATAAGCATTGCTGCACTGATGGGGTATGCATTAGACGAAAAAAAAGAAGAAAAAGAAGAATAATACGCCCAGAAAAGAGGCGAAAAGGAGAAAAACGTAAAAAAACGTGAAAAAAAAGTAAGAGGAAGAGAAGGGAAAAAAAGGTGGAAAGGGGTTTAAAAGTGATTTCGGCGGAGAAATATATATATATATATATATATATATATATATATATATATATATGCGCACACACACACATAGATATAAACGTATTCTCCGTTGAGATATTGCAGCCGCTGCTGTGTCCAGGCCCAGGAGCCTTAGCACTGTGCTGTGATGTCACTCAATACCACTGACATCACTAGGTGTAAACAACATCTCTCCTTTGCTGTGTATGTGACTATGGAGCTGTTTGGTGATGTCGTCTATTACGGCCTTCATAGAAGCAACAGGAGATTGTTGCATCCATCTTGAACCCTCAGAACTACAGTGCTATGATGTCACTCACTTCCACAGGCCTTGCAGAGTGTAAACAACAACAACCCAGCTTTGTTGTGTATGTAACCAAAGGGATTTGTGATGTCACCTAGAACCTTCACAGCAGCGACAGCTTTATGAGGAGCATCAGCACTGCTCTGCCTGAGCAGAACCATCACCGCCATAGGTTGTCAAATAACCCGGATTTAACCCACACAGGTAAGTCCAATGGGGTGCAGGCATGTCCTCTATGCTTACAGCTTCCCGTGGGTGTTGGTTTGATACCGTTTGGGGACAGCCAAGGAGGCATCTGCAGGCAACAAAGGTAGGTGTGTGCTTGTGTGTGTGTTTCCTATGCAGATCCTAAGCCCAGTGTCACATGCAAGTAGGAGGAGTAAGAAGGGTTCCTGGCAAATCCGGGTTATGGATTGCATTTAAAAAGGCCCCGTGGGAGTGCAATGGGCCCCTGTCTTGCTGCTTAGCAATAATGGTATGGGTTTAGGTTCTGCTGTGTGTACTGGTGGTTGACTGCCCCCCAGCCCAGAGTGTGCATGGAAAATTGTCTGGCAGCCTCCCTGACAGCAAGCAGTGATAGTGCCCATGAAGGGGACCTTGTTGGGCCCGCCCCTTTCACGGTTATCGCTTCTCGGCCTTTTGGCTAAGATCAAGTGTAGTATCTGTTCTTATCAGTTTAATATCTGATACGTCCCCTATCTGGGGACCATATATTAAATGGATTTTTGAGAACGGGGGCCGATTTCGAAGCTTGCTTCCGTCGCCCTATGCATTGACCCGATATGGCAGTATCTTCGGGTACAGTGCACCACCCCCTTACAGGGTTAAAAAGAAAGATTCCTACTTTCATTGCTACCTGCTTGCTGGCTAGCCAGCTAGCCAGCCCTGTGGGCCTTGCTGCTGCTGCAGCCAAAAAACAAAAGGTGCTGCTTCTGCTGCTTCTGCTTCTGCTTGTGTCTGGCCCCTGTTGGAGCGTCCAGGCACAGGACTTCTGCTGCTGCTGACTAAATGGCCTCCTTAATTGGATCATTTGAGTAGCCAGCACACCTGTGCAGGTAGGGCATGACATGATAGGCAGCTGCCTTGATAGCGGGTGGGTGCTGAATGTTCCTAATTGACAAAATAAGATTAATGCTTATGAAGAAATATAAAATCTCATCCCTTCCCCAATATCGCGCCACACCCCTACCCCTTAATTCCCTGGTTGAACGTGATGGACATATGTCTTTTTTCGACCGTACTAACTATGTAACTATGTAACATAACATGGGGGGGGGGGGGTCTCCTGGCTGTTCACACAGGTGTGTCATTGCTGTACATTGACCATGCATTGCTTCTGTGGTATTGCAAAGGCAAAGACAAATGCTTCCAGCCATCCATTGCACTAATGGATTGGTCATCAGCTGGCTGTCTATGTCCCGCATCAATATAGACCAAAGTACAGAGGGTTAGGCTATGCTATTGTGCACCTACCTGATGCATCAGAAGGTGCGAGGCCCTTGCTAAATTCTGTGCACAGACTTTGAGATCTATGCTTTAGACTGTATCTAAACCTGCTCCAACATGGACTGACATTCTGGCCTACTTTCAGCCGATGCGACTTGTCTGTCGCTGAACAGTCGCTTTTTATGTATTCAGCACCTATGTATAATGTTGTAAAAATGCTCTAGAAGCTAAAGTCGCAGAAATGTCACACATATTTGGCCTGCAACTTTCTGTGCGACAAATTCAGACAGGAAAAATCAGTATAAATCCTTAGAAAATTATCCCCCAGTGTCTCCATCTGCTGGCGGTATTGAATAAGCATTGCTGCACTGATGGGGTATGCATTAGACGAAAAAAAAGAAGAAAAAGAAGAATAATACGCCCAGAAAAGAGGCGAAAAGGAGAAAAACGTAAAAAAACGTGAAAAAAAAGTAAGAGGAAGAGAAGGGAAAAAAAGGTGGAAATGGGTTTAAAAGTGATTTCGGCGGAGAAATATATATATATATATATATATATATATATATATATATATATATATATGCGCACACACACACATAGATATAAACGTATTCTCCGTTGAGATATTGCAGCCGCTGCTGTGTCCAGGCCCAGGAGCCTTAGCACTGTGCTGTGATGTCACTCAATACCACTGACATCACTAGGTGTAAACAACATCTCTCCTTTGCTGTGTATGTGACTATGGAGCTGTTTGGTGATGTCGTCTATTACGGCCTTCATAGAAGCAACAGGAGATTGTTGCATCCATCTTGAACCCTCAGAACTACAGTGCTATGATGTCACTCACTTCCACAGGCCTTGCAGAGTGTAAACAACAACAACCCAGCTTTGTTGTGTATGTAACCAAAGGGATTTGTGATGTCACCTAGAACCTTCACAGCAGCGACAGCTTTATGAGGAGCATCAGCACTGCTCTGCCTGAGCAGAACCATCACCGCCATAGGTTGTCAAATAACCCGGATTTAACCCACACAGGTAAGTCCAATGGGGTGCAGGCATGTCCTCTATGCTTACAGCTTCCCGTGGGTGTTGGTTTGATACCGTTTGGGGACAGCCAAGGAGGCATCTGCAGGCAACAAAGGTAGGTGTGTGCTTGTGTGTGTGTTTCCTATGCAGATCCTAAGCCCAGTGTCACATGCAAGTAGGAGGAGTAAGAAGGGTTCCTGGCAAATCCGGGTTATGGATTGCATTTAAAAAGGCCCCGTGGGAGTGCAATGGGCCCCTGTCTTGCTGCTTAGCAATAATGGTATGGGTTTAGGTTCTGCTGTGTGTACTGGTGGTTGACTGCCCCCCAGCCCAGAGTGTGCATGGAAAATTGTCTGGCAGCCTCCCTGACAGCAAGCAGTGATAGTGCCCATGAAGGGGACCTTGTTGGGCCCGCCCCTTTCACGGTTATCGCTTCTCGGCCTTTTGGCTAAGATCAAGTGTAGTATCTGTTCTTATCAGTTTAATATCTGATACGTCCCCTATCTGGGGACCATATATTAAATGGATTTTTGAGAACGGGGGCCGATTTCGAAGCTTGCTTCCGTCGCCCTATGCATTGACCCGATATGGCAGTATCTTCGGGTACAGTGCACCACCCCCTTACAGGGTTAAAAAGAAAGATTCCTACTTTCATTGCTACCTGCTTGCTGGCTAGCCAGCTAGCCAGCCCTGTGGGCCTTGCTGCTGCTGCAGCCAAAAAACAAAAGGTGGTGCTGCTGCTGCTTCTGCTGCTTCTGCTTCTGCTTGTGTCTGGCCCCTGTTGGAGCGTCCAGGCACAGGACTTCTGCTGCTGCTGACTAAATGGCCTCCTTAATTGGATCATTTGAGTAGCCAGCACACCTGTGCAGGTAGGGCATGACATGATAGGCAGCTGCCTTGATAGCGGGTGGGTGCTGAATGTTCCTAATTGACAAAATAAGATTAATGCTTATGAAGAAATATAAAATCTCATCCCTTCCCCAATATCGCGCCACACCCCTACCCCTTAATTCCCTGGTTGAACGTGATGGACATATGTCTTTTTTCGACCGTACTAACTATGTAACTATGTAACATAACATGGGGGGGGGGGGTCTCCTGGCTGTTCACACAGGTGTGTCATTGCTGTACATTGACCATGCATTGCTTCTGTGGTATTGCAAAGGCAAAGACAAATGCTTCCAGCCATCCATTGCACTAATGGATTGGTCATCAGCTGGCTGTCTATGTCCCGCATCAATATAGACCAAAGTACAGAGGGTTAGGCTATGCTATTGTGCACCTACCTGATGCATCAGAAGGTGCGAGGCCCTTGCTAAATTCTGTGCACAGACTTTGAGATCTATGCTTTAGACTGTATCTAAACCTGCTCCAACATGGACTGACATTCTGGCCTACTTTCAGCCGATGCGACTTGTCTGTCGCTGAACAGTCGCTTTTTATGTATTCAGCACCTATGTATAATGTTGTAAAAATGCTCTAGAAGCTAAAGTCGCAGAAATGTCACACATATTTGGCCTGCAACTTTCTGTGCGACAAATTCAGACAGGAAAAATCAGTATAAATCCTTAGAAAATTATCCCCCAGTGTCTCCATCTGCTGGCGGTATTGAATAAGCATTGCTGCACTGATGGGGTATGCATTAGACGAAAAAAAAGAAGAAAAAGAAGAATAATACGCCCAGAAAAGAGGCGAAAAGGAGAAAAACGTAAAAAAACGTGAAAAAAAAGTAAGAGGAAGAGAAGGGAAAAAAAGGTGGAAATGGGTTTAAAAGTGATTTCGGCGGAGAAATATATATATATATATATATATATATATATATATATATATATATGCGCACACACACACATAGATATAAACGTATTCTCCGTTGAGATATTGCAGCCGCTGCTGTGTCCAGGCCCAGGAGCCTTAGCACTGTGCTGTGATGTCACTCAATACCACTGACATCACTAGGTGTAAACAACATCTCTCCTTTGCTGTGTATGTGACTATGGAGCTGTTTGGTGATGTCGTCTATTACGGCCTTCATAGAAGCAACAGGAGATTGTTGCATCCATCTTGAACCCTCAGAACTACAGTGCTATGATGTCACTCACTTCCACAGGCCTTGCAGAGTGTAAACAACAACAACCCAGCTTTGTTGTGTATGTAACCAAAGGGATTTGTGATGTCACCTAGAACCTTCACAGCAGCGACAGCTTTATGAGGAGCATCAGCACTGCTCTGCCTGAGCAGAACCATCACCGCCATAGGTTGTCAAATAACCCGGATTTAACCCACACAGGTAAGTCCAATGGGGTGCAGGCATGTCCTCTATGCTTACAGCTTCCCGTGGGTGTTGGTTTGATACCGTTTGGGGACAGCCAAGGAGGCATCTGCAGGCAACAAAGGTAGGTGTGTGCTTGTGTGTGTGTTTCCTATGCAGATCCTAAGCCCAGTGTCACATGCAAGTAGGAGGAGTAAGAAGGGTTCCTGGCAAATCCGGGTTATGGATTGCATTTAAAAAGGCCCCGTGGGAGTGCAATGGGCCCCTGTCTTGCTGCTTAGCAATAATGGTATGGGTTTAGGTTCTGCTGTGTGTACTGGTGGTTGACTGCCCCCCAGCCCAGAGTGTGCATGGAAAATTGTCTGGCAGCCTCCCTGACAGCAAGCAGTGATAGTGCCCATGAAGGGGACCTTGTTGGGCCCGCCCCTTTCACGGTTATCGCTTCTCGGCCTTTTGGCTAAGATCAAGTGTAGTATCTGTTCTTATCAGTTTAATATCTGATACGTCCCCTATCTGGGGACCATATATTAAATGGATTTTTGAGAACGGGGGCCGATTTCGAAGCTTGCTTCCGTCGCCCTATGCATTGACCCGATATGGCAGTATCTTCGGGTACAGTGCACCACCCCCTTACAGGGTTAAAAAGAAAGATTCCTACTTTCATTGCTACCTGCTTGCTGGCTAGCCAGCTAGCCAGCCCTGTGGGCCTTGCTGCTGCTGCAGCCAAAAAACAAAAGGTGGTGCTGCTGCTGCTTCTGCTGCTTCTGCTTCTGCTTGTGTCTGGCCCCTGTTGGAGCGTCCAGGCACAGGACTTCTGCTGCTGCTGACTAAATGGCCTCCTTAATTGGATCATTTGAGTAGCCAGCACACCTGTGCAGGTAGGGCATGACATGATAGGCAGCTGCCTTGATAGCGGGTGGGTGCTGAATGTTCCTAATTGACAAAATAAGATTAATGCTTATGAAGAAATATAAAATCTCATCCCTTCCCCAATATCGCGCCACACCCCTACCCCTTAATTCCCTGGTTGAACGTGATGGACATATGTCTTTTTTCGACCGTACTAACTATGTAACTATGTAACATAACATGGGGGGGGGGGGGTCTCCTGGCTGTTCACACAGGTGTGTCATTGCTGTACATTGACCATGCATTGCTTCTGTGGTATTGCAAAGGCAAAGACAAATGCTTCCAGCCATCCATTGCACTAATGGATTGGTCATCAGCTGGCTGTCTATGTCCCGCATCAATATAGACCAAAGTACAGAGGGTTAGGCTATGCTATTGTGCACCTACCTGATGCATCAGAAGGTGCGAGGCCCTTGCTAAATTCTGTGCACAGACTTTGAGATCTATGCTTTAGACTGTATCTAAACCTGCTCCAACATGGACTGACATTCTGGCCTACTTTCAGCCGATGCGACTTGTCTGTCGCTGAACAGTCGCTTTTTATGTATTCAGCACCTATGTATAATGTTGTAAAAATGCTCTAGAAGCTAAAGTCGCAGAAATGTCACACATATTTGGCCTGCAACTTTCTGTGCGACAAATTCAGACAGGAAAAATCAGTATAAATCCTTAGAAAATTATCCCCCAGTGTCTCCATCTGCTGGCGGTATTGAATAAGCATTGCTGCACTGATGGGGTATGCATTAGACGAAAAAAAAGAAGAAAAAGAAGAATAATACGCCCAGAAAAGAGGCGAAAAGGAGAAAAACGTAAAAAAACGTGAAAAAAAAGTAAGAGGAAGAGAAGGGAAAAAAAGGTGGAAATGGGTTTAAAAGTGATTTCGGCGGAGAAATATATATATATATATATATATATATATATATATATATATATATACGCGCACACACACACATAGATATAAACGTATTCTCCGTTGAGATATTGCAGCCGCTGCTGTGTCCAGGCCCAGGAGCCTTAGCACTGTGCTGTGATGTCACTCAATACCACTGACATCACTAGGTGTAAACAACATCTCTCCTTTGCTGTGTATGTGACTATGGAGCTGTTTGGTGATGTCGTCTATTACGGCCTTCATAGAAGCAACAGGAGATTGTTGCATCCATCTTGAACCCTCAGAACTACAGTGCTATGATGTCACTCACTTCCACAGGCCTTGCAGAGTGTAAACAACAACAACCCAGCTTTGTTGTGTATGTAACCAAAGGGATTTGTGATGTCACCTAGAACCTTCACAGCAGCGACAGCTTTATGAGGAGCATCAGCACTGCTCTGCCTGAGCAGAACCATCACCGCCATAGGTTGTCAAATAACCCGGATTTAACCCACACAGGTAAGTCCAATGGGGTGCAGGCATGTCCTCTATGCTTACAGCTTCCCGTGGGTGTTGGTTTGATACCGTTTGGGGACAGCCAAGGAGGCATCTGCAGGCAACAAAGGTAGGTGTGTGCTTGTGTGTGTGTTTCCTATGCAGATCCTAAGCCCAGTGTCACATGCAAGTAGGAGGAGTAAGAAGGGTTCCTGGCAAATCCGGGTTATGGATTGCATTTAAAAAGGCCCCGTGGGAGTGCAATGGGCCCCTGTCTTGCTGCTTAGCAATAATGGTATGGGTTTAGGTTCTGCTGTGTGTACTGGTGGTTGACTGCCCCCCAGCCCAGAGTGTGCATGGAAAATTGTCTGGCAGCCTCCCTGACAGCAAGCAGTGATAGTGCCCATGAAGGGGACCTTGTTGGGCCCGCCCCTTTCACGGTTATCGCTTCTCGGCCTTTTGGCTAAGATCAAGTGTAGTATCTGTTCTTATCAGTTTAATATCTGATACGTCCCCTATCTGGGGACCATATATTAAATGGATTTTTGAGAACGGGGGCCGATTTCGAAGCTTGCTTCCGTCGCCCTATGCATTGACCCGATATGGCAGTATCTTCGGGTACAGTGCACCACCCCCTTACAGGGTTAAAAAGAAAGATTCCTACTTTCATTGCTACCTGCTTGCTGGCTAGCCAGCTAGCCAGCCCTGTGGGCCTTGCTGCTGCTGCAGCCAAAAAACAAAAGGTGGTGCTGCTGCTGCTTCTGCTGCTTCTGCTTCTGCTTGTGTCTGGCCCCTGTTGGAGCGTCCAGGCACAGGACTTCTGCTGCTGCTGACTAAATGGCCTCCTTAATTGGATCATTTGAGTAGCCAGCACACCTGTGCAGGTAGGGCATGACATGATAGGCAGCTGCCTTGATAGCGGGTGGGTGCTGAATGTTCCTAATTGACAAAATAAGATTAATGCTTATGAAGAAATATAAAATCTCATCCCTTCCCCAATATCGCGCCACACCCCTACCCCTTAATTCCCTGGTTGAACATGATGGACATATGTCTTTTTTCGACCGTACTAACTATGTAACTATGTAACATAACATGGGGGGGGGGGGGTCTCCTGGCTGTTCACACAGGTGTGTCATTGCTGTACATTGACCATGCATTGCTTCTGTGGTATTGCAAAGGCAAAGACAAATGCTTCCAGCCATCCATTGCACTAATGGATTGGTCATCAGCTGGCTGTCTATGTCCCGCATCAATATAGACCAAAGTACAGAGGGTTAGGCTATGCTATTGTGCACCTACCTGATGCATCAGAAGGTGCGAGGCCCTTGCTAAATTCTGTGCACAGACTTTGAGATCTATGCTTTAGACTGTATCTAAACCTGCTCCAACATGGACTGACATTCTGGCCTACTTTCAGCCGATGCGACTTGTCTGTCGCTGAACAGTCGCTTTTTATGTATTCAGCACCTATGTATAATGTTGTAAAAATGCTCTAGAAGCTAAAGTCGCAGAAATGTCACACATATTTGGCCTGCAACTTTCTGTGCGACAAATTCAGACAGGAAAAATCAGTATAAATCCTTAGAAAATTATCCCCCAGTGTCTCCATCTGCTGGCGGTATTGAATAAGCATTGCTGCACTGATGGGGTATGCATTAGACGAAAAAAAAGAAGAAAAAGAAGAATAATATGCCCAGAAAAGAGGCGAAAAGGAGAAAAACGTAAAAAAACGTGAAAAAAAAGTAAGAGGAAGAGAAGGGAAAAAAAGGTGGAAATGGGTTTAAAAGTGATTTCGGCGGAGAAATATATATATATATATATATATATATATATATATATATATATGCGCACACACACACATAGATATAAACGTATTCTCCGTTGAGATATTGCAGCCGCTGCTGTGTCCAGGCCCAGGAGCCTTAGCACTGTGCTGTGATGTCACTCAATACCACTGACATCACTAGGTGTAAACAACATCTCTCCTTTGCTGTGTATGTGACTATGGAGCTGTTTGGTGATGTCGTCTATTACGGCCTTCATAGAAGCAACAGGAGATTGTTGCATCCATCTTGAACCCTCAGAACTACAGTGCTATGATGTCACTCACTTCCACAGGCCTTGCAGAGTGTAAACAACAACAACCCAGCTTTGTTGTGTATGTAACCAAAGGGATTTGTGATGTCACCTAGAACCTTCACAGCAGCGACAGCTTTATGAGGAGCATCAGCACTGCTCTGCCTGAGCAGAACCATCACCGCCATAGGTTGTCAAATAACCCGGATTTAACCCACACAGGTAAGTCCAATGGGGTGCAGGCATGTCCTCTATGCTTACAGCTTCCCGTGGGTGTTGGTTTGATACCGTTTGGGGACAGCCAAGGAGGCATCTGCAGGCAACAAAGGTAGGTGTGTGCTTGTGTGTGTGTTTCCTATGCAGATCCTAAGCCCAGTGTCACATGCAAGTAGGAGGAGTAAGAAGGGTTCCTGGCAAATCCGGGTTATGGATTGCATTTAAAAAGGCCCCGTGGGAGTGCAATGGGCCCCTGTCTTGCTGCTTAGCAATAATGGTATGGGTTTAGGTTCTGCTGTGTGTACTGGTGGTTGACTGCCCCCCAGCCCAGAGTGTGCATGGAAAATTGTCTGGCAGCCTCCCTGACAGCAAGCAGTGATAGTGCCCATGAAGGGGACCTTGTTGGGCCCGCCCCTTTCACGGTTATCGCTTCTCGGCCTTTTGGCTAAGATCAAGTGTAGTATCTGTTCTTATCAGTTTAATATCTGATACGTCCCCTATCTGGGGACCATATATTAAATGGATTTTTGAGAACGGGGGCCGATTTCGAAGCTTGCTTCCGTCGCCCTATGCATTGACCCGATATGGCAGTATCTTCGGGTACAGTGCACCACCCCCTTACAGGGTTAAAAAGAAAGATTCCTACTTTCATTGCTACCTGCTTGCTGGCTAGCCAGCTAGCCAGCCCTGTGGGCCTTGCTGCTGCTGCAGCCAAAAAACAAAAGGTGGTGCTGCTGCTGCTTCTGCTGCTTCTGCTTCTGCTTGTGTCTGGCCCCTGTTGGAGCGTCCAGGCACAGGACTTCTGCTGCTGCTGACTAAATGGCCTCCTTAATTGGATCATTTGAGTAGCCAGCACACCTGTGCAGGTAGGGCATGACATGATAGGCAGCTGCCTTGATAGCGGGTGGGTGCTGAATGTTCCTAATTGACAAAATAAGATTAATGCTTATGAAGAAATATAAAATCTCATCCCTTCCCCAATATCGCGCCACACCCCTACCCCTTAATTCCCTGGTTGAACGTGATGGACATATGTCTTTTTTCGACCGTACTAACTATGTAACTATGTAACATAACATGGGGGGGGGGGTCTCCTGGCTGTTCACACAGGTGTGTCATTGCTGTACATTGACCATGCATTGCTTCTGTGGTATTGCAAAGGCAAAGACAAATGCTTCCAGCCATCCATTGCACTAATGGATTGGTCATCAGCTGGCTGTCTATGTCCCGCATCAATATAGACCAAAGTACAGAGGGTTAGGCTATGCTATTGTGCACCTACCTGATGCATCAGAAGGTGCGAGGCCCTTGCTAAATTCTGTGCACAGACTTTGAGATCTATGCTTTAGACTGTATCTAAACCTGCTCCAACATGGACTGACATTCTGGCCTACTTTCAGCCGATGCGACTTGTCTGTCGCTGAACAGTCGCTTTTTATGTATTCAGCACCTATGTATAATGTTGTAAAAATGCTCTAGAAGCTAAAGTCGCAGAAATGTCACACATATTTGGCCTGCAACTTTCTGTGCGACAAATTCAGACAGGAAAAATCAGTATAAATCCTTAGAAAATTATCCCCCAGTGTCTCCATCTGCTGGCGGTATTGAATAAGCATTGCTGCACTGATGGGGTATGCATTAGACGAAAAAAAAGAAGAAAAAGAAGAATAATACGCCCAGAAAAGAGGCGAAAAGGAGAAAAACGTAAAAAAACGTGAAAAAAAAGTAAGAGGAAGAGAAGGGAAAAAAAGGTGGAAATGGGTTTAAAAGTGATTTCGGCGGAGAAATATATATATATATATATATATATATATATATATATATATATGCGCACACACACACATAGATATAAACGTATTCTCCGTTGAGATATTGCAGCCGCTGCTGTGTCCAGGCCCAGGAGCCTTAGCACTGTGCTGTGATGTCACTCAATACCACTGACATCACTAGGTGTAAACAACATCTCTCCTTTGCTGTGTATGTGACTATGGAGCTGTTTGGTGATGTCGTCTATTACGGCCTTCATAGAAGCAACAGGAGATTGTTGCATCCATCTTGAACCCTCAGAACTACAGTGCTATGATGTCACTCACTTCCACAGGCCTTGCAGAGTGTAAACAACAACAACCCAGCTTTGTTGTGTATGTAACCAAAGGGATTTGTGATGTCACCTAGAACCTTCACAGCAGCGACAGCTTTATGAGGAGCATCAGCACTGCTCTGCCTGAGCAGAACCATCACCGCCATAGGTTGTCAAATAACCCGGATTTAACCCACACAGGTAAGTCCAATGGGGTGCAGGCATGTCCTCTATGCTTACAGCTTCCCGTGGGTGTTGGTTTGATACCGTTTGGGGACAGCCAAGGAGGCATCTGCAGGCAACAAAGGTAGGTGTGTGCTTGTGTGTGTGTTTCCTATGCAGATCCTAAGCCCAGTGTCACATGCAAGTAGGAGGAGTAAGAAGGGTTCCTGGCAAATCCGGGTTATGGATTGCATTTAAAAAGGCCCCGTGGGAGTGCAATGGGCCCCTGTCTTGCTGCTTAGCAATAATGGTATGGGTTTAGGTTCTGCTGTGTGTACTGGTGGTTGACTGCCCCCCAGCCCAGAGTGTGCATGGAAAATTGTCTGGCAGCCTCCCTGACAGCAAGCAGTGATAGTGCCCATGAAGGGGACCTTGTTGGGCCCGCCCCTTTCACGGTTATCGCTTCTCGGCCTTTTGGCTAAGATCAAGTGTAGTATCTGTTCTTATCAGTTTAATATCTGATACGTCCCCTATCTGGGGACCATATATTAAATGGATTTTTGAGAACGGGGGCCGATTTCGAAGCTTGCTTCCGTCGCCCTATGCATTGACCCGATATGGCAGTATCTTCGGGTACAGTGCACCACCCCCTTACAGGGTTAAAAAGAAAGATTCCTACTTTCATTGCTACCTGCTTGCTGGCTAGCCAGCTAGCCAGCCCTGTGGGCCTTGCTGCTGCTGCAGCCAAAAAACAAAAGGTGGTGCTGCTGCTGCTTCTGCTGCTTCTGCTTCTGCTTGTGTCTGGCCCCTGTTGGAGCGTCCAGGCACAGGACTTCTGCTGCTGCTGACTAAATGGCCTCCTTAATTGGATCATTTGAGTAGCCAGCACACCTGTGCAGGTAGGGCATGACATGATAGGCAGCTGCCTTGATAGCGGGTGGGTGCTGAATGTTCCTAATTGACAAAATAAGATTAATGCTTATGAAGAAATATAAAATCTCATCCCTTCCCCAATATCGCGCCACACCCCTACCCCTTAATTCCCTGGTTGAACGTGATGGACATATGTCTTTTTTCGACCGTACTAACTATGTAACTATGTAACATAACATGGGGGGGGGGGTCTCCTGGCTGTTCACACAGGTGTGTCATTGCTGTACATTGACCATGCATTGCTTCTGTGGTATTGCAAAGGCAAAGACAAATGCTTCCAGCCATCCATTGCACTAATGGATTGGTCATCAGCTGGCTGTCTATGTCCCGCATCAATATAGACCAAAGTACAGAGGGTTAGGCTATGCTATTGTGCACCTACCTGATGCATCAGAAGGTGCGAGGCCCTTGCTAAATTCTGTGCACAGACTTTGAGATCTATGCTTTAGACTGTATCTAAACCTGCTCCAACATGGACTGACATTCTGGCCTACTTTCAGCCGATGCGACTTGTCTGTCGCTGAACAGTCGCTTTTTATGTATTCAGCACCTATGTATAATGTTGTAAAAATGCTCTAGAAGCTAAAGTCGCAGAAATGTCACACATATTTGGCCTGCAACTTTCTGTGCGACAAATTCAGACAGGAAAAATCAGTATAAATCCTTAGAAAATTATCCCCCAGTGTCTCCATCTGCTGGCGGTATTGAATAAGCATTGCTGCACTGATGGGGTATGCATTAGACGAAAAAAAAGAAGAAAAAGAAGAATAATACGCCCAGAAAAGAGGCGAAAAGGAGAAAAACGTAAAAAAACGTGAAAAAAAAGTAAGAGGAAGAGAAGGGAAAAAAAGGTGGAAATGGGTTTAAAAGTGATTTCGGCGGAGAAATATATATATATATATATATATATATATATATATATATATATATATATATATATGCGCACACACACACATAGATATAAACGTATTCTCCGTTGAGATATTGCAGCCGCTGCTGTGTCCAGGCCCAGGAGCCTTAGCACTGTGCTGTGATGTCACTCAATACCACTGACATCACTAGGTGTAAACAACATCTCTCCTTTGCTGTGTATGTGACTATGGAGCTGTTTGGTGATGTCGTCTATTACGGCCTTCATAGAAGCAACAGGAGATTGTTGCATCCATCTTGAACCCTCAGAACTACAGTGCTATGATGTCACTCACTTCCACAGGCCTTGCAGAGTGTAAACAACAACAACCCAGCTTTGTTGTGTATGTAACCAAAGGGATTTGTGATGTCACCTAGAACCTTCACAGCAGCGACAGCTTTATGAGGAGCATCAGCACTGCTCTGCCTGAGCAGAACCATCACCGCCATAGGTTGTCAAATAACCCGGATTTAACCCACACAGGTAAGTCCAATGGGGTGCAGGCATGTCCTCTATGCTTACAGCTTCCCGTGGGTGTTGGTTTGATACCGTTTGGGGACAGCCAAGGAGGCATCTGCAGGCAACAAAGGTAGGTGTGTGCTTGTGTGTGTGTTTCCTATGCAGATCCTAAGCCCAGTGTCACATGCAAGTAGGAGGAGTAAGAAGGGTTCCTGGCAAATCCGGGTTATGGATTGCATTTAAAAAGGCCCCGTGGGAGTGCAATGGGCCCCTGTCTTGCTGCTTAGCAATAATGGTATGGGTTTAGGTTCTGCTGTGTGTACTGGTGGTTGACTGCCCCCCAGCCCAGAGTGTGCATGGAAAATTGTCTGGCAGCCTCCCTGACAGCAAGCAGTGATAGTGCCCATGAAGGGGACCTTGTTGGGCCCGCCCCTTTCACGGTTATCGCTTCTCGGCCTTTTGGCTAAGATCAAGTGTAGTATCTGTTCTTATCAGTTTAATATCTGATACGTCCCCTATCTGGGGACCATATATTAAATGGATTTTTGAGAACGGGGGCCGATTTCGAAGCTTGCTTCCGTCGCCCTATGCATTGACCCGATATGGCAGTATCTTCGGGTACAGTGCACCACCCCCTTACAGGGTTAAAAAGAAAGATTCCTACTTTCATTGCTACCTGCTTGCTGGCTAGCCAGCTAGCCAGCCCTGTGGGCCTTGCTGCTGCTGCAGCCAAAAAACAAAAGGTGGTGCTGCTGCTGCTTCTGCTGCTTCTGCTTCTGCTTGTGTCTGGCCCCTGTTGGAGCGTCCAGGCACAGGACTTCTGCTGCTGCTGACTAAATGGCCTCCTTAATTGGATCATTTGAGTAGCCAGCACACCTGTGCAGGTAGGGCATGACATGATAGGCAGCTGCCTTGATAGCGGGTGGGTGCTGAATGTTCCTAATTGACAAAATAAGATTAATGCTTATGAAGAAATATAAAATCTCATCCCTTCCCCAATATCGCGCCACACCCCTACCCCTTAATTCCCTGGTTGAACGTGATGGACATATGTCTTTTTTCGACCGTACTAACTATGTAACTATGTAACATAACATGGGGGGGGGGGGTCTCCTGGCTGTTCACACAGGTGTGTCATTGCTGTACATTGACCATGCATTGCTTCTGTGGTATTGCAAAGGCAAAGACAAATGCTTCCAGCCATCCATTGCACTAATGGATTGGTCATCAGCTGGCTGTCTATGTCCCGCATCAATATAGACCAAAGTACAGAGGGTTAGGCTATGCTATTGTGCACCTACCTGATGCATCAGAAGGTGCGAGGCCCTTGCTAAATTCTGTGCACAGACTTTGAGATCTATGCTTTAGACTGTATCTAAACCTGCTCCAACATGGACTGACATTCTGGCCTACTTTCAGCCGATGCGACTTGTCTGTCGCTGAACAGTCGCTTTTTATGTATTCAGCACCTATGTATAATGTTGTAAAAATGCTCTAGAAGCTAAAGTCGCAGAAATGTCACACATATTTGGCCTGCAACTTTCTGTGCGACAAATTCAGACAGGAAAAATCAGTATAAATCCTTAGAAAATTATCCCCCAGTGTCTCCATCTGCTGGCGGTATTGAATAAGCATTGCTGCACTGATGGGGTATGCATTAGACGAAAAAAAAGAAGAAAAAGAAGAATAATACGCCCAGAAAAGAGGCGAAAAGGAGAAAAACGTAAAAAAACGTGAAAAAAAAGTAAGAGGAAGAGAAGGGAAAAAAAGGTGGAAATGGGTTTAAAAGTGATTTCGGCGGAGAAATATATATATATATATATATATATATATATATATATATATATATGCGCACACACACACATAGATATAAACGTATTCTCCGTTGAGATATTGCAGCCGCTGCTGTGTCCAGGCCCAGGAGCCTTAGCACTGTGCTGTGATGTCACTCAATACCACTGACATCACTAGGTGTAAACAACATCTCTCCTTTGCTGTGTATGTGACTATGGAGCTGTTTGGTGATGTCGTCTATTACGGCCTTCATAGAAGCAACAGGAGATTGTTGCATCCATCTTGAACCCTCAGAACTACAGTGCTATGATGTCACTCACTTCCACAGGCCTTGCAGAGTGTAAACAACAACAACCCAGCTTTGTTGTGTATGTAACCAAAGGGATTTGTGATGTCACCTAGAACCTTCACAGCAGCGACAGCTTTATGAGGAGCATCAGCACTGCTCTGCCTGAGCAGAACCATCACCGCCATAGGTTGTCAAATAACCCGGATTTAACCCACACAGGTAAGTCCAATGGGGTGCAGGCATGTCCTCTATGCTTACAGCTTCCCGTGGGTGTTGGTTTGATACCGTTTGGGGACAGCCAAGGAGGCATCTGCAGGCAACAAAGGTAGGTGTGTGCTTGTGTGTGTGTTTCCTATGCAGATCCTAAGCCCAGTGTCACATGCAAGTAGGAGGAGTAAGAAGGGTTCCTGGCAAATCCGGGTTATGGATTGCATTTAAAAAGGCCCCGTGGGAGTGCAATGGGCCCCTGTCTTGCTGCTTAGCAATAATGGTATGGGTTTAGGTTCTGCTGTGTGTACTGGTGGTTGACTGCCCCCCAGCCCAGAGTGTGCATGGAAAATTGTCTGGCAGCCTCCCTGACAGCAAGCAGTGATAGTGCCCATGAAGGGGACCTTGTTGGGCCCGCCCCTTTCACGGTTATCGCTTCTCGGCCTTTTGGCTAAGATCAAGTGTAGTATCTGTTCTTATCAGTTTAATATCTGATACGTCCCCTATCTGGGGACCATATATTAAATGGATTTTTGAGAACGGGGGCCGATTTCGAAGCTTGCTTCCGTCGCCCTATGCATTGACCCGATATGGCAGTATCTTCGGGTACAGTGCACCACCCCCTTACAGGGTTAAAAAGAAAGATTCCTACTTTCATTGCTACCTGCTTGCTGGCTAGCCAGCTAGCCAGCCCTGTGGGCCTTGCTGCTGCTGCAGCCAAAAAACAAAAGGTGGTGCTGCTGCTGCTTCTGCTGCTTCTGCTTCTGCTTGTGTCTGGCCCCTGTTGGAGCGTCCAGGCACAGGACTTCTGCTGCTGCTGACTAAATGGCCTCCTTAATTGGATCATTTGAGTAGCCAGCACACCTGTGCAAGTAGGGCATGACATGATAGGCAGCTGCCTTGATAGCGGGTGGGTGCTGAATGTTCCTAATTGACAAAATAAGATTAATGCTTATGAAGAAATATAAAATCTCATCCCTTCCCCAATATCGCGCCACACCCCTACCCCTTAATTCCCTGGTTGAACGTGATGGACATATGTCTTTTTTCGACCGTACTAACTATGTAACTATGTAACATAACATGGGGGGGGGGTCTCCTGGCTGTTCACACAGGTGTGTCATTGCTGTACATTGACCATGCATTGCTTCTGTGGTATTGCAAAGGCAAAGACAAATGCTTCCAGCCATCCATTGCACTAATGGATTGGTCATCAGCTGGCTGTCTATGTCCCGCATCAATATAGACCAAAGTACAGAGGGTTAGGCTATGCTATTGTGCACCTACCTGATGCATCAGAAGGTGCGAGGCCCTTGCTAAATTCTGTGCACAGACTTTGAGATCTATGCTTTAGACTGTATCTAAACCTGCTCCAACATGGACTGACATTCTGGCCTACTTTCAGCCGATGCGACTTGTCTGTCGCTGAACAGTCGCTTTTTATGTATTCAGCACCTATGTATAATGTTGTAAAAATGCTCTAGAAGCTAAAGTCGCAGAAATGTCACACATATTTGGCCTGCAACTTTCTGTGCGACAAATTCAGACAGGAAAAATCAGTATAAATCCTTAGAAAATTATCCCCCAGTGTCTCCATCTGCTGGCGGTATTGAATAAGCATTGCTGCACTGATGGGGTATGCATTAGACGAAAAAAAAGAAGAAAAAGAAGAATAATACGCCCAGAAAAGAGGCGAAAAGGAGAAAAACGTAAAAAAAAATGTGAAAAAAAAGTAAGAGGAAGAGAAGGGAAAAAAAGGTGGAAATGGGTTTAAAAGTGATTTCGGCGGAGAAATATATATATATATATATATATATATATATATATATATATATATATATATGCGCACACACACACATAGATATAAACGTATTCTCCGTTGAGATATTGCAGCCGCTGCTGTGTCCAGGCCCAGGAGCCTTAGCACTGTGCTGTGATGTCACTCAATACCACTGACATCACTAGGTGTAAACAACATCTCTCCTTTGCTGTGTATGTGACTATGGAGCTGTTTGGTGATGTCGTCTATTACGGCCTTCATAGAAGCAACAGGAGATTGTTGCATCCATCTTGAACCCTCAGAACTACAGTGCTATGATGTCACTCACTTCCACAGGCCTTGCAGAGTGTAAACAACAACAACCCAGCTTTGTTGTGTATGTAACCAAAGGGATTTGTGATGTCACCTAGAACCTTCACAGCAGCGACAGCTTTATGAGGAGCATCAGCACTGCTCTGCCTGAGCAGAACCATCACCGCCATAGGTTGTCAAATAACCCGGATTTAACCCACACAGGTAAGTCCAATGGGGTGCAGGCATGTCCTCTATGCTTACAGCTTCCCGTGGGTGTTGGTTTGATACCGTTTGGGGACAGCCAAGGAGGCATCTGCAGGCAACAAAGGTAGGTGTGTGCTTGTGTGTGTGTTTCCTATGCAGATCCTAAGCCCAGTGTCACATGCAAGTAGGAGGAGTAAGAAGGGTTCCTGGCAAATCCGGGTTATGGATTGCATTTAAAAAGGCCCCGTGGGAGTGCAATGGGCCCCTGTCTTGCTGCTTAGCAATAATGGTATTGGTTTAGGTTCTGCTGTGTGTACTGGTGGTTGACTGCCCCCCAGCCCAGAGTGTGCATGGAAAATTGTCTGGCAGCCTCCCTGACAGCAAGCAGTGATAGTGCCCATGAAGGGGACCTTGTTGGGCCCGCCCCTTTCACGGTTATCGCTTCTCGGCCTTTTGGCTAAGATCAAGTGTAGTATCTGTTCTTATCAGTTTAATATCTGATACGTCCCCTATCTGGGGACCATATATTAAATGGATTTTTGAGAACGGGGGCCGATTTCGAAGCTTGCTTCCGTCGCCCTATGCATTGACCCGATATGGCAGTATCTTCGGGTACAGTGCACCACCCCCTTACAGGGTTAAAAAGAAAGATTCCTACTTTCATTGCTACCTGCTTGCTGGCTAGCCAGCTAGCCAGCCCTGTGGGCCTTGCTGCTGCTGCAGCCAAAAAACAAAAGGTGGTGCTGCTGCTGCTTCTGCTGCTTCTGCTTGTGTCTGGCCCCTGTTGGAGCGTCCAGGCACAGGACTTCTGCTGCTGCTGACTAAATGGCCTCCTTAATTGGATCATTTGAGTAGCCAGCACACCTGTGCAGGTAGGGCATGACATGATAGGCAGCTGCCTTGATAGCGGGTGGGTGCTGAATGTTCCTAATTGACAAAATAAGATTAATGCTTATGAAGAAATATAAAATCTCATCCCTTCCCCAATATCGCGCCACACCCCTACCCCTTAATTCCCTGGTTGAACGTGATGGACATATGTCTTTTTTCGACCGTACTAACTATGTAACTATGTAACATAACATGGGGGGGGGGGTCTCCTGGCTGTTCACACAGGTGTGTCATTGCTGTACATTGACCATGCATTGCTTCTGTGGTATTGCAAAGGCAAAGACAAATGCTTCCAGCCATCCATTGCACTAATGGATTGGTCATCAGCTGGCTGTCTATGTCCCGCATCAATATAGACCAAAGTACAGAGGGTTAGGCTATGCTATTGTGCACCTACCTGATGCATCAGAAGGTGCGAGGCCCTTGCTAAATTCTGTGCACAGACTTTGAGATCTATGCTTTAGACTGTATCTAAACCTGCTCCAACATGGACTGACATTCTGGCCTACTTTCAGCCGATGCGACTTGTCTGTCGCTGAACAGTCGCTTTTTATGTATTCAGCACCTATGTATAATGTTGTAAAAATGCTCTAGAAGCTAAAGTCGCAGAAATGTCACACATATTTGGCCTGCAACTTTCTGTGCGACAAATTCAGACAGGAAAAATCAGTATAAATCCTTAGAAAATTATCCCCCAGTGTCTCCATCTGCTGGCGGTATTGAATAAGCATTGCTGCACTGATGGGGTATGCATTAGACGAAAAAAAAGAAGAAAAAGAAGAATAATACGCCCAGAAAAGAGGCGAAAAGGAGAAAAACGTAAAAAAACTTGAAAAAAAAGTAAGAGGAAGAGAAGGGAAAAAAAGGTGGAAATGGGTTTAAAAGTGATTTCGGCGGAGAAATATATATATATATATATATATATATATATATATATATATATATATGCGCACACACACACATAGATATAAACGTATTCTCCGTTGAGATATTGCAGCCGCTGCTGTGTCCAGGCCCAGGAGCCTTAGCACTGTGCTGTGATGTCACTCAATACCACTGACATCACTAGGTGTAAACAACATCTCTCCTTTGCTGTGTATGTGACTATGGAGCTGTTTGGTGATGTCGTCTATTACGGCCTTCATAGAAGCAACAGGAGATTGTTGCATCCATCTTGAACCCTCAGAACTACAGTGCTATGATGTCACTCACTTCCACAGGCCTTGCAGAGTGTAAACAACAACAACCCAGCTTTGTTGTGTATGTAACCAAAGGGATTTGTGATGTCACCTAGAACCTTCACAGCAGCGACAGCTTTATGAGGAGCATCAGCACTGCTCTGCCTGAGCAGAACCATCACCGCCATAGGTTGTCAAATAACCCGGATTTAACCCACACAGGTAAGTCCAATGGGGTGCAGGCATGTCCTCTATGCTTACAGCTTCCCGTGGGTGTTGGTTTGATACCGTTTGGGGACAGCCAAGGAGGCATCTGCAGGCAACAAAGGTAGGTGTGTGCTTGTGTGTGTGTTTCCTATGCAGATCCTAAGCCCAGTGTCACATGCAAGTAGGAGGAGTAAGAAGGGTTCCTGGCAAATCCGGGTTATGGATTGCATTTAAAAAGGCCCCGTGGGAGTGCAATGGGCCCCTGTCTTGCTGCTTAGCAATAATGGTATGGGTTTAGGTTCTGCTGTGTGTACTGGTGGTTGACTGCCCCCCAGCCCAGAGTGTGCATGGAAAATTGTCTGGCAGCCTCCCTGACAGCAAGCAGTGATAGTGCCCATGAAGGGGACCTTGTTGGGCCCGCCCCTTTCACGGTTATCGCTTCTCGGCCTTTTGGCTAAGATCAAGTGTAGTATCTGTTCTTATCAGTTTAATATCTGATACGTCCCCTATCTGGGGACCATATATTAAATGGATTTTTGAGAACGGGGGCCGATTTCGAAGCTTGCTTCCGTCGCCCTATGCATTGACCCGATATGGCAGTATCTTCGGGTACAGTGCACCACCCCCTTACAGGGTTAAAAAGAAAGATTCCTACTTTCATTGCTACCTGCTTGCTGGCTAGCCAGCTAGCCAGCCCTGTGGGCCTTGCTGCTGCTGCAGCCAAAAAACAAAAGGTGGTGCTGCTGCTGCTGCTTCTGCTGCTTCTGCTTCTGCTTGTGTCTGGCCCCTGTTGGAGCGTCCAGGCACAGGACTTCTGCTGCTGCTGACTAAATGGCCTCCTTAATTGGATCATTTGAGTAGCCAGCACACCTGTGCAGGTAGGGCATGACATGATAGGCAGCTGCCTTGATAGCGGGTGGGTGCTGAATGTTCCTAATTGACAAAATAAGATTAATGCTTATGAAGAAATATAAAATCTCATCCCTTCCCCAATATCGCGCCACACCCCTACCCCTTAATTCCCTGGTTGAACGTGATGGACATATGTCTTTTTTCGACCGTACTAACTATGTAACTATGTAACATAACATGGGGGGGGGGGTCTCCTGGCTGTTCACACAGGTGTGTCATTGCTGTACATTGACCATGCATTGCTTCTGTGGTATTGCAAAGGCAAAGACAAATGCTTCCAGCCATCCATTGCACTAATGGATTGGTCATCAGCTGGCTGTCTATGTCCCGCATCAATATAGACCAAAGTACAGAGGGTTAGGCTATGCTATTGTGCACCTACCTGATGCATCAGAAGGTGCGAGGCCCTTGCTAAATTCTGTGCACAGACTTTGAGATCTATGCTTTAGACTGTATCTAAACCTGCTCCAACATGGACTGACATTCTGGCCTACTTTCAGCCGATGCGACTTGTCTGTCGCTGAACAGTCGCTTTTTATGTATTCAGCACCTATGTATAATGTTGTAAAAATGCTCTAGAAGCTAAAGTCGCAGAAATGTCACACATATTTGGCCTGCAACTTTCTGTGCGACAAATTCAGACAGGAAAAATCAGTATAAATCCTTAGAAAATTATCCCCCAGTGTCTCCATCTGCTGGCGGTATTGAATAAGCATTGCTGCACTGATGGGGTATGCATTAGACGAAAAAAAAGAAGAAAAAGAAGAATAATACGCCCAGAAAAGAGGCGAAAAGGAGAAAAACGTAAAAAAACGTGAAAAAAAAGTAAGAGGAAGAGAAGGGAAAAAAAGGTGGAAATGGGTTTAAAAGTGATTTCGGCGGAGAAATATATATATATATATATATATATATATATATATATATATGCGCACACACACACATAGATATAAACGTATTCTCCGTTGAGATATTGCAGCCGCTGCTGTGTCCAGGCCCAGGAGCCTTAGCACTGTGCTGTGATGTCACTCAATACCACTGACATCACTAGGTGTAAACAACATCTCTCCTTTGCTGTGTATGTGACTATGGAGCTGTTTGGTGATGTCGTCTATTACGGCCTTCATAGAAGCAACAGGAGATTGTTGCATCCATCTTGAACCCTCAGAACTACAGTGCTATGATGTCACTCACTTCCACAGGCCTTGCAGAGTGTAAACAACAACAACCCAGCTTTGTTGTGTATGTAACCAAAGGGATTTGTGATGTCACCTAGAACCTTCACAGCAGCGACAGCTTTATGAGGAGCATCAGCACTGCTCTGCCTGAGCAGAACCATCACCGCCATAGGTTGTCAAATAACCCGGATTTAACCCACACAGGTAAGTCCAATGGGGTGCAGGCATGTCCTCTATGCTTACAGCTTCCCGTGGGTGTTGGTTTGATACCGTTTGGGGACAGCCAAGGAGGCATCTGCAGGCAACAAAGGTAGGTGTGTGCTTGTGTGTGTGTTTCCTATGCAGATCCTAAGCCCAGTGTCACATGCAAGTAGGAGGAGTAAGAAGGGTTCCTGGCAAATCCGGGTTATGGATTGCATTTAAAAAGGCCCCGTGGGAGTGCAATGGGCCCCTGTCTTGCTGCTTAGCAATAATGGTATGGGTTTAGGTTCTGCTGTGTGTACTGGTGGTTGACTGCCCCCCAGCCCAGAGTGTGCATGGAAAATTGTCTGGCAGCCTCCCTGACAGCAAGCAGTGATAGTGCCCATGAAGGGGACCTTGTTGGGCCCGCCCCTTTCACGGTTATCGCTTCTCGGCCTTTTGGCTAAGATCAAGTGTAGTATCTGTTCTTATCAGTTTAATATCTGATACGTCCCCTATCTGGGGACCATATATTAAATGGATTTTTGAGAACGGGGGCCGATTTCGAAGCTTGCTTCCGTCGCCCTATGCATTGACCCGATATGGCAGTATCTTCGGGTACAGTGCACCACCCCCTTACAGGGTTAAAAAGAAAGATTCCTACTTTCATTGCTACCTGCTTGCTGGCTAGCCAGCTAGCCAGCCCTGTGGGCCTTGCTGCTGCTGCAGCCAAAAAACAAAAGGTGGTGCTGCTGCTGCTGCTTCTGCTGCTTCTGCTTCTGCTTGTGTCTGGCCCCTGTTGGAGCGTCCAGGCACAGGACTTCTGCTGCTGCTGACTAAATGGCCTCCTTAATTGGATCATTTGAGTAGCCAGCACACCTGTGCAGGTAGGGCATGACATGATAGGCAGCTGCCTTGATAGCGGGTGGGTGCTGAATGTTCCTAATTGACAAAATAAGATTAATGCTTATGAAGAAATATAAAATCTCATCCCTTCCCCAATATCGCGCCACACCCCTACCCCTTAATTCCCTGGTTGAACGTGATGGACATATGTCTTTTTTCGACCGTACTAACTATGTAACTATGTAACATAACATGGGGGGGGGGGTCTCCTGGCTGTTCACACAGGTGTGTCATTGCTGTACATTGACCATGCATTGCTTCTGTGGTATTGCAAAGGCAAAGACAAATGCTTCCAGCCATCCATTGCACTAATGGATTGGTCATCAGCTGGCTGTCTATGTCCCGCATCAATATAGACCAAAGTACAGAGGGTTAGGCTATGCTATTGTGCACCTACCTGATGCATCAGAAGGTGCGAGGCCCTTGCTAAATTCTGTGCACAGACTTTGAGATCTATGCTTTAGACTGTACCTAAACCTGCTCCAACATGGACTGACATTCTGGCCTACTTTCAGCCGATGCGACTTGTCTGTCGCTGAACAGTCGCTTTTTATGTATTCAGCACCTATGTATAATGTTGTAAAAATGCTCTAGAAGCTAAAGTCGCAGAAATGTCACACATATTTGGCCTGCAACTTTCTGTGCGACAAATTCAGACAGGAAAAATCTGTATAAATCCTTAGAAAATTATCCCCCAGTGTCTCCATCTGCTGGCGGTATTGAATAAGCATTGCTGCACTGATGGGGTATGCATTAGACGAAAAAAAAGAAGAAAAAGAAGAATAATACGCCCAGAAAAGAGGCGAAAAGGAGAAAAACGTAAAAAAACGTGAAAAAAAAGTAAGAGGAAGAGAAGGGAAAAAAAGGTGGAAATGGGTTTAAAAGTGATTTCGGCGGAGAAATATATATATATATATATAGAGAAGTAAAGATGATGCAGCACTCCACAATAATGCATAAGGTGGTGTTTATTCCAGCATGTGCAAAGACAACGTTTCACCAGTCTCTCACTGGCTTTCTCAAGTAACTGATAGTGACATAGGTGGGTATAAATAGACCTCCCATTCGGTCATGTGACATAATTAGCAAAACAATTTACATAAGTAAACCAGGTGCATACAAAATCACAGTGAATATCTTGAACATTACATAACGTATAAAGTATCAAAGTGTATATACATGTAATACAGTGATCAGAGATTAGATACTGATCATATAAAGTGTGAAAATAACATAAGTATACATGCAGGGGCGTGTAGACGTGAAATGCTTCCGGTTTCCTCGCCATGATGCCTGTGTTGCAGAGACGCCGATCCAGCGTGATACTGAAGAGATTCGCGGCTGTTAGCAACGCTTCCGGGTTGAGAGGAGGTAGCGGCGTCTAAATGACGTCATTGCTACCATGGAAACCTCTCTCCGTCATTAGCGCATGCGTAATGGGCCTGTGGAATGTAGAGAATGAGCTGCTCATGCGTACTGTGAGTCGCGTCCTTGGCAACAAGTGCGTCCGTACCTTAGCGGCCTTGCAAGGACGCGACTCACAGTACGCATGAGCAGCTCATTCTCTACATTCCACAGGCCCATTACGCATGCGCTAATGACGGAGAGAGGTTTCCATGGTAGCAATGACGTCATTTAGACGCCGCTACCTCCTCTCAACCCGGAAGCGTTGCTAACAGCCGCGAATCTCTTCAGTATCACGCTGGATCGGCGTCTCTGCAACACAGGCATCATGGCGAGGAAACCGGAAGCATTTCACGTCTACACGCCCCTGCATGTATACTTATGTTATTTTCACACTTTATATGATCAGTATCTAATCTCTGATCACTGTATTACATGTATATACACTTTGATACTTTATACGTTATGTAATGTTCAAGATATTCACTGTGATTTTGTATGCACCTGGTTTACTTATGTAAATTGTTTTGCTAATTATGTCACATGACCGAATGGGAGGTCTATTTATACCCACCTATGTCACTATCAGTTACTTGAGAAAGCCAGTGAGAGACTGGTGAAACGTTGTCTTTGCACATGCTGGAATAAACACCACCTTATGCATTATTGTGGAGTGCTGCATCATCTTTACTTCTCTGGATTGAGGAACCAGTGGACCCAGGTTCTAGGAATGCGTGCACCCCATCTCCTTTTTCATTTTCTTCTCCTACTCTGGACAACTGAGGTGCTGCCTTTATCTTTTTGCTATATATATATATATATATATATATATATATATATATATATATATGCGCACACACACACATAGATATAAACGTATTCTCCGTTGAGATATTGCAGCCGCTGCTGTGTCCAGGCCCAGGAGCCTTAGCACTGTGCTGTGATGTCACTCAATACCACTGACATCACTAGGTGTAAACAACATCTCTCCTTTGCTGTGTATGTGACTATGGAGCTGTTTGGTGATGTCGTCTATTACGGCCTTCATAGAAGCAACAGGAGATTGTTGCATCCATCTTGAACCCTCAGAACTACAGTGCTATGATGTCACTCACTTCCACAGGCCTTGCAGAGTGTAAACAACAACAACCCAGCTTTGTTGTGTATGTAACCAAAGGGATTTGTGATGTCACCTAGAACCTTCACAGCAGCGACAGCTTTATGAGGAGCATCAGCACTGCTCTGCCTGAGCAGAACCATCACCGCCATAGGTTGTCAAATAACCCGGATTTAACCCACACAGGTAAGTCCAATGGGGTGCAGGCATGTCCTCTATGCTTACAGCTTCCCGTGGGTGTTGGTTTGATACCGTTTGGGGACAGCCAAGGAGGCATCTGCAGGCAACAAAGGTAGGTGTGTGCTTGTGTGTGTGTTTCCTATGCAGATCCTAAGCCCAGTGTCACATGCAAGTAGGAGGAGTAAGAAGGGTTCCTGGCAAATCCGGGTTATGGATTGCATTTAAAAAGGCCCCGTGGGAGTGCAATGGGCCCCTGTCTTGCTGCTTAGCAATAATGGTATGGGTTTAGGTTCTGCTGTGTGTACTGGTGGTTGACTGCCCCCCAGCCCAGAGTGTGCATGGAAAATTGTCTGGCAGCCTCCCTGACAGCAAGCAGTGATAGTGCCCATGAAGGGGACCTTGTTGGGCCCGCCCCTTTCACGGTTATCGCTTCTCGGCCTTTTGGCTAAGATCAAGTGTAGTATCTGTTCTTATCAGTTTAATATCTGATACGTCCCCTATCTGGGGACCATATATTAAATGGATTTTTGAGAACGGGGGCCGATTTCGAAGCTTGCTTCCGTCGCCCTATGCATTGACCCGATATGGCAGTATCTTCGGGTACAGTGCACCACCCCCTTACAGGGTTAAAAAGAAAGATTCCTACTTTCATTGCTACCTGCTTGCTGGCTAGCCAGCTAGCCAGCCCTGTGGGCCTTGCTGCTGCTGCAGCCAAAAAACAAAAGGTGGTGCTGCTGCTGCTTCTGCTGCTTCTGCTTCTGCTTGTGTCTGGCCCCTGTTGGAGCGTCCAGGCACAGGACTTCTGCTGCTGCTGACTAAATGGCCTCCTTAATTGGATCATTTGAGTAGCCAGCACACCTGTGCAGGTAGGGCATGACATGATAGGCAGCTGCCTTGATAGCGGGTGGGTGCTGAATGTTCCTAATTGACAAAATAAGATTAATGCTTATGAAGAAATATAAAATCTCATCCCTTCCCCAATATCGCGCCACACCCCTACCCCTTAATTCCCTGGTTGAACGTGATGGACATATGTCTTTTTTCGACCGTACTAACTATGTAACTATGTAACATAACATGGGGGGGGGGGGTCTCCTGGCTGTTCACACAGGTGTGTCATTGCTGTACATTGACCATGCACTGCTTCTGTGGTATTGCAAAGGCAAAGACAAATGCTTCCAGCCATCCATTGCACTAATGGATTGGTCATCAGCTGGCTGTCTATGTCCCGCATCAATATAGACCAAAGTACAGAGGGTTAGGCTATGCTATTGTGCACCTACCTGATGCATCAGAAGGTGCGAGGCCCTTGCTAAATTCTGTGCACAGACTTTGAGATCTATGCTTTAGACTGTATCTAAACCTGCTCCAACATGGACTGACATTCTGGCCTACTTTCAGCCGATGCGACTTGTCTGTCGCTGAACAGTCGCTTTTTATGTATTCAGCACCTATGTATAATGTTGTAAAAATGCTCTAGAAGCTAAAGTCGCAGAAATGTCACACATATTTGGCCTGCAACTTTCTGTGCGACAAATTCAGACAGGAAAAATCAGTATAAATCCTTAGAAAATTATCCCCCAGTGTCTCCATCTGCTGGCGGTATTGAATAAGCATTGCTGCACTGATGGGGTATGCATTAGACGAAAAAAAAGAAGAAAAAGAAGAATAATACGCCCAGAAAAGAGGCGAAAAGGAGAAAAACGTAAAAAAACGTGAAAAAAAAGTAAGAGGAAGAGAAGGGAAAAAAAGGTGGAAATGGGTTTAAAAGTGATTTCGGCGGAGAAATATATATATATATATATATATATATATATATATATATATATATATGCGCACACACACACATAGATATAAACGTATTCTCCGTTGAGATATTGCAGCCGCTGCTGTGTCCAGGCCCAGGAGCCTTAGCACTGTGCTGTGATGTCACTCAATACCACTGACATCACTAGGTGTAAACAACATCTCTCCTTTGCTGTGTATGTGACTATGGAGCTGTTTGGTGATGTCGTCTATTACGGCCTTCATAGAAGCAACAGGAGATTGTTGCATCCATCTTGAACCCTCAGAACTACAGTGCTATGATGTCACTCACTTCCACAGGCCTTGCAGAGTGTAAACAACAACAACCCAGCTTTGTTGTGTATGTAACCAAAGGGATTTGTGATGTCACCTAGAACCTTCACAGCAGCGACAGCTTTATGAGGAGCATCAGCACTGCTCTGCCTGAGCAGAACCATCACCGCCATAGGTTGTCAAATAACCCGGATTTAACCCACACAGGTAAGTCCAATGGGGTGCAGGCATGTCCTCTATGCTTACAGCTTCCCGTGGGTGTTGGTTTGATACCGTTTGGGGACAGCCAAGGAGGCATCTGCAGGCAACAAAGGTAGGTGTGTGCTTGTGTGTGTGTTTCCTATGCAGATCCTAAGCCCAGTGTCACATGCAAGTAGGAGGAGTAAGAAGGGTTCCTGGCAAATCCGGGTTATGGATTGCATTTAAAAAGGCCCCGTGGGAGTGCAATGGGCCCCTGTCTTGCTGCTTAGCAATAATGGTATGGGTTTAGGTTCTGCTGTGTGTACTGGTGGTTGACTGCCCCCCAGCCCAGAGTGTGCATGGAAAATTGTCTGGCAGCCTCCCTGACAGCAAGCAGTGATAGTGCCCATGAAGGGGACCTTGTTGGGCCCGCCCCTTTCACGGTTATCGCTTCTCGGCCTTTTGGCTAAGATCAAGTGTAGTATCTGTTCTTATCAGTTTAATATCTGATACGTCCCCTATCTGGGGACCATATATTAAATGGATTTTTGAGAACGGGGGCCGATTTCGAAGCTTGCTTCCGTCGCCCTATGCATTGACCCGATATGGCAGTATCTTCGGGTACAGTGCACCACCCCCTTACAGGGTTAAAAAGAAAGATTCCTACTTTCATTGCTACCTGCTTGCTGGCTAGCCAGCTAGCCAGCCCTGTGGGCCTTGCTGCTGCTGCAGCCAAAAAACAAAAGGTGGTGCTGCTGCTTCTGCTGCTTCTGCTTCTGCTTGTGTCTGGCCCCTGTTGGAGCGTCCAGGCACAGGACTTCTGCTGCTGCTGACTAAATGGCCTCCTTAATTGGATCATTTGAGTAGCTAGCACACCTGTGCAGGTAGGGCATGACATGATAGGCAGCTGCCTTGATAGCGGGTGGGTGCTGAATGTTCCTAATTGACAAAATAAGATTAATGCTTATGAAGAAATATAAAATCTCATCCCTTCCCCAATATCGCGCCACACCCCTACCCCTTAATTCCCTGGTTGAACGTGATGGACATATGTCTTTTTTCGACCGTACTAACTATGTAACTATGTAACATAACATGGGGGGGGGGGTCTCCTGGCTGTTCACACAGGTGTGTCATTGCTGTACATTGACCATGCATTGCTTCTGTGGTATTGCAAAGGCAAAGACAAATGCTTCCAGCCATCCATTGCACTAATGGATTGGTCATCAGCTGGCTGTCTATGTCCCGCATCAATATAGACCAAAGTACAGAGGGTTAGGCTATGCTATTGTGCACCTACCTGATGCATCAGAAGGTGCGAGGCCCTTGCTAAATTCTGTGCACAGACTTTGAGATCTATGCTTTAGACTGTATCTAAACCTGCTCCAACATGGACTGACATTCTGGCCTACTTTCAGCCGATGCGACTTGTCTGTCGCTGAACAGTCGCTTTTTATGTATTCAGCACCTATGTATAATGTTGTAAAAATGCTCTAGAAGCTAAAGTCGCAGAAATGTCACACATATTTGGCCTGCAACTTTCTGTGCGACAAATTCAGACAGGAAAAATCAGTATAAATCCTTAGAAAATTATCCCCCAGTGTCTCCATCTGCTGGCGGTATTGAATAAGCATTGCTGCACTGATGGGGTATGCATTAGACGAAAAAAAAGAAGAAAAAGAAGAATAATACGCCCAGAAAAGAGGCGAAAAGGAGAAAAACGTAAAAAAACGTGAAAAAAAAGTAAGAGGAAGAGAAGGGAAAAAAAGGTGGAAATGGGTTTAAAAGTGATTTCGGCGGAGAAATATATATATATATATATATATATATATATATATATATATATATGCGCACACACACACATAGATATAAACGTATTCTCCGTTGAGATATTGCAGCCGCTGCTGTGTCCAGGCCCAGGAGCCTTAGCACTGTGCTGTGATGTCACTCAATACCACTGACATCACTAGGTGTAAACAACATCTCTCCTTTGCTGTGTATGTGACTATGGAGCTGTTTGGTGATGTCGTCTATTACGGCCTTCATAGAAGCAACAGGAGATTGTTGCATCCATCTTGAACCCTCAGAACTACAGTGCTATGATGTCACTCACTTCCACAGGCCTTGCAGAGTGTAAACAACAACAACCCAGCTTTGTTGTGTATGTAACCAAAGGGATTTGTGATGTCACCTAGAACCTTCACAGCAGCGACAGCTTTATGAGGAGCATCAGCACTGCTCTGCCTGAGCAGAACCATCACCGCCATAGGTTGTCAAATAACCCGGATTTAACCCACACAGGTAAGTCCAATGGGGTGCAGGCATGTCCTCTATGCTTACAGCTTCCCGTGGGTGTTGGTTTGATACCGTTTGGGGACAGCCAAGGAGGCATCTGCAGGCAACAAAGGTAGGTGTGTGCTTGTGTGTGTGTTTCCTATGCAGATCCTAAGCCCAGTGTCACATGCAAGTAGGAGGAGTAAGAAGGGTTCCTGGCAAATCCGGGTTATGGATTGCATTTAAAAAGGCCCCGTGGGAGTGCAATGGGCCCCTGTCTTGCTGCTTAGCAATAATGGAATGGGTTTAGGTTCTGCTGTGTGTACTGGTGGTTGACTGCCCCCCAGCCCAGAGTGTGCATGGAAAATTGTCTGGCAGCCTCCCTGACAGCAAGCAGTGATAGTGCCCATGAAGGGGACCTTGTTGGGCCCGCCCCTTTCACGGTTATCGCTTCTCGGCCTTTTGGCTAAGATCAAGTGTAGTATCTGTTCTTATCAGTTTAATATCTGATACGTCCCCTATCTGGGGACCATATATTAAATGGATTTTTGAGAACGGGGGCCGATTTCGAAGCTTGCTTCCGTCGCCCTATGCATTGACCCGATATGGCAGTATCTTCGGGTACAGTGCACCACCCCCTTACAGGGTTAAAAAGAAAGATTCCTACTTTCATTGCTACCTGCTTGCTGGCTAGCCAGCTAGCCAGCCCTGTGGGCCTTGCTGCTGCTGCAGCCAAAAAACAAAAGGTGGTGCTGCTGCTGCTTCTGCTGCTTCTGCTTCTGCTTGTGTCTGGCCCCTGTTGGAGCGTCCAGGCACAGGACTTCTGCTGCTGCTGACTAAATGGCCTCCTTAATTGGATCATTTGAGTAGCCAGCACACCTGTGCAGGTAGGGCATGACATGATAGGCAGCTGCCTTGATAGCGGGTGGGTGCTGAATGTTCCTAATTGACAAAATAAGATTAATGCTTATGAAGAAATATAAAATCTCATCCCTTCCCCAATATCGCGCCACACCCCTACCCCTTAATTCCCTGGTTGAACGTGATGGACATATGTCTTTTTTCGACCGTACTAACTATGTAACTATGTAACATAACATGGGGGGGGGGGTCTCCTGGCTGTTCACACAGGTGTGTCATTGCTGTACATTGACCATGCATTGCTTCTGTGGTATTGCAAAGGCAAAGACAAATGCTTCCAGCCATCCATTGCACTAATGGATTGGTCATCAGCTGGCTGTCTATGTCCCGCATCAATATAGACCAAAGTACAGAGGGTTAGGCTATGCTATTGTGCACCTACCTGATGCATCAGAAGGTGCGAGGCCCTTGCTAAATTCTGTGCACAGACTTTGAGATCTATGCTTTAGACTGTATCTAAACCTGCTCCAACATGGACTGACATTCTGGCCTACTTTCAGCCGATGCGACTTGTCTGTCGCTGAACAGTCGCTTTTTATGTATTCAGCACCTATGTATAATGTTGTAAAAATGCTCTAGAAGCTAAAGTCGCAGAAATGTCACACATATTTGGCCTGCAACTTTCTGTGCGACAAATTCAGACAGGAAAAATCAGTATAAATCCTTAGAAAATTATCCCCCAGTGTCTCCATCTGCTGGCGGTATTGAATAAGCATTGCTGCACTGATGGGGTATGCATTAGACGAAAAAAAAGAAGAAAAAGAAGAATAATACGCCCAGAAAAGAGGCGAAAAGGAGAAAAACGTAAAAAAACGTGAAAAAAAAGTAAGAGGAAGAGAAGGGAAAAAAAGGTGGAAATGGGTTTAAAAGTGATTTCGGCGGAGAAATATATATATATATATATATATATATATATATATATATGCGCACACACACACATAGATATAAACGTATTCTCCGTTGAGATATTGCAGCCGCTGCTGTGTCCAGGCCCAGGAGCCTTAGCACTGTGCTGTGATGTCACTCAATACCACTGACATCACTAGGTGTAAACAACATCTCTCCTTTGCTGTGTATGTGACTATGGAGCTGTTTGGTGATGTCGTCTATAACGGCCTTCATAGAAGCAACAGGAGATTGTTGCATCCATCTTGAACCCTCAGAACTACAGTGCTATGATGTCACTCACTTCCACAGGCCTTGCAGAGTGTAAACAACAACAACCCAGCTTTGTTGTGTATGTAACCAAAGGGATTTGTGATGTCACCTAGAACCTTCACAGCAGCGACAGCTTTATGAGGAGCATCAGCACTGCTCTGCCTGAGCAGAACCATCACCGCCATAGGTTGTCAAATAACCCGGATTTAACCCACACAGGTAAGTCCAATGGGGTGCAGGCATGTCCTCTATGCTTACAGCTTCCCGTGGGTGTTGGTTTGATACCGTTTGGGGACAGCCAAGGAGGCATCTGCAGGCAACAAAGGTAGGTGTGTGCTTGTGTGTGTGTTTCCTATGCAGATCCTAAGCCCAGTGTCACATGCAAGTAGGAGGAGTAAGAAGGGTTCCTGGCAAATCCGGGTTATGGATTGCATTTAAAAAGGCCCCGTGGGAGTGCAATGGGCCCCTGTCTTGCTGCTTAGCAATAATGGTATGGGTTTAGGTTCTGCTGTGTGTACTGGTGGTTGACTGCCCCCCAGCCCAGAGTGTGCATGGAAAATTGTCTGGCAGCCTCCCTGACAGCAAGCAGTGATAGTGCCCATGAAGGGGACCTTGTTGGGCCCGCCCCTTTCACGGTTATCGCTTCTCGGCCTTTTGGCTAAGATCAAGTGTAGTATCTGTTCTTATCAGTTTAATATCTGATACGTCCCCTATCTGGGGACCATATATTAAATGGATTTTTGAGAACGGGGGCCGATTTCGAAGCTTGCTTCCGTCGCCCTATGCATTGACCCGATATGGCAGTATCTTCGGGTACAGTGCACCACCCCCTTACAGGGTTAAAAAGAAAGATTCCTACTTTCATTGCTACCTGCTTGCTGGCTAGCCAGCTAGCCAGCCCTGTGGGCCTTGCTGCTGCTGCAGCCAAAAAACAAAAGGTGGTGCTGCTGCTGCTTCTGCTGCTTCTGCTTCTGCTTGTGTCTGGCCCCTGTTGGAGCGTCCAGGCACAGGACTTCTGCTGCTGCTGACTAAATGGCCTCCTTAATTGGATCATTTGAGTAGCCAGCACACCTGTGCAGGTAGGGCATGACATGATAGGCAGCTGCCTTGATAGCGGGTGGGTGCTGAATGTTCCTAATTGACAAAATAAGATTAATGCTTATGAAGAAATATAAAATCTCATCCCTTCCCCAATATCGCGCCACACCCCTACCCCTTAATTCCCTGGTTGAACGTGATGGACATATGTCTTTTTTCGACCGTACTAACTATGTAACTATGTAACATAACATGGGGGGGGGGGGTCTCCTGGCTGTTCACACAGGTGTGTCATTGCTGTACATTGACCATGCATTGCTTCTGTGGTATTGCAAAGGCAAAGACAAATGCTTCCAGCCATCCATTGCACTAATGGATTGGTCATCAGCTGGCTGTCTATGTCCCGCATCAATATAGACCAAAGTACAGAGGGTTAGGCTATGCTATTGTGCACCTACCTGATGCATCAGAAGGTGCGAGGCCCTTGCTAAATTCTGTGCACAGACTTTGAGATCTATGCTTTAGACTGTATCTAAACCTGCTCCAACATGGACTGACATTCTGGCCTACTTTCAGCCGATGCGACTTGTCTGTCGCTGAACAGTCGCTTTTTATGTATTCAGCACCTATGTATAATGTTGTAAAAATGCTCTAGAAGCTAAAGTCGCAGAAATGTCACACATATTTGGCCTGCAACTTTCTGTGCGACAAATTCAGACAGGAAAAATCAGTATAAATCCTTAGAAAATTATCCCCCAGTGTCTCCATCTGCTGGCGGTATTGAATAAGCATTGCTGCACTGATGGGGTATGCATTAGACGAAAAAAAAGAAGAAAAAGAAGAATAATACGCCCAGAAAAGAGGCGAAAAGGAGAAAAACGTAAAAAAACGTGAAAAAAAAGTAAGAGGAAGAGAAGGGAAAAAAAGGTGGAAATGGGTTTAAAAGTGATTTCGGCGGAGAAATATATATATATATATATATATATATATATATATATATATATATATGCGCACACACACACATAGATATAAACGTATTCTCCGTTGAGATATTGCAGCCGCTGCTGTGTCCAGGCCCAGGAGCCTTAGCACTGTGCTGTGATGTCACTCAATACCACTGACATCACTAGGTGTAAACAACATCTCTCCTTTGCTGTGTATGTGACTATGGAGCTGTTTGGTGATGTCGTCTATTACGGCCTTCATAGAAGCAACAGGAGATTGTTGCATCCATCTTGAACCCTCAGAACTACAGTGCTATGATGTCACTCACTTCCACAGGCCTTGCAGAGTGTAAACAACAACAACCCAGCTTTGTTGTGTATGTAACCAAAGGGATTTGTGATGTCACCTAGAACCTTCACAGCAGCGACAGCTTTATGAGGAGCATCAGCACTGCTCTGCCTGAGCAGAACCATCACCGCCATAGGTTGTCAAATAACCCGGATTTAACCCACACAGGTAAGTCCAATGGGGTGCAGGCATGTCCTCTATGCTTACAGCTTCCCGTGGGTGTTGGTTTGATACCGTTTGGGGACAGCCAAGGAGGCATCTGCAGGCAACAAAGGTAGGTGTGTGCTTGTGTGTGTGTTTCCTATGCAGATCCTAAGCCCAGTGTCACATGCAAGTAGGAGGAGTAAGAAGGGTTCCTGGCAAATCCGGGTTATGGATTGCATTTAAAAAGGCCCCGTGGGAGTGCAATGGGCCCCTGTCTTGCTGCTTAGCAATAATGGTATGGGTTTAGGTTCTGCTGTGTGTACTGGTGGTTGACTGCCCCCCAGCCCAGAGTGTGCATGGAAAATTGTCTGGCAGCCTCCCTGACAGCAAGCAGTGATAGTGCCCATGAAGGGGACCTTGTTGGGCCCGCCCCTTTCACGGTTATCGCTTCTCGGCCTTTTGGCTAAGATCAAGTGTAGTATCTGTTCTTATCAGTTTAATATCTGATACGTCCCCTATCTGGGGACCATATATTAAATGGATTTTTGAGAACGGGGGCCGATTTCGAAGCTTGCTTCCGTCGCCCTATGCATTGACCCGATATGGCAGTATCTTCGGGTACAGTGCACCACCCCCTTACAGGGTTAAAAAGAAAGATTCCTACTTTCATTGCTACCTGCTTGCTGGCTAGCCAGCTAGCCAGCCCTGTGGGCCTTGCTGCTGCTGCAGCCAAAAAACAAAAGGTGGTGCTGCTGCTGCTTCTGCTGCTTCTGCTTCTGCTTGTGTCTGGCCCCTGTTGGAGCGTCCAGGCACAGGACTTCTGCTGCTGCTGACTAAATGGCCTCCTTAATTGGATCATTTGAGTAGCCAGCACACCTGTGCAGGTAGGGCATGACATGATAGGCAGCTGCCTTGATAGCGGGTGGGTGCTGAATGTTCCTAATTGACAAAATAAGATTAATGCTTATGAAGAAATATAAAATCTCATCCCTTCCCCAATATCGCGCCACACCCCTACCCCTTAATTCCCTGGTTGAACGTGATGGACATATGTCTTTTTTCGACCGTACTAACTATGTAACTATGTAACATAACATGGGGGGGGGGGTCTCCTGGCTGTTCACACAGGTGTGTCATTGCTGTACATTGACCATGCATTGCTTCTGTGGTATTGCAAAGGCAAAGACAAATGCTTCCAGCCATCCATTGCACTAATGGATTGGTCATCAGCTGGCTGTCTATGTCCCGCATCAATATAGACCAAAGTACAGAGGGTTAGGCTATGCTATTGTGCACCTACCTGATGCATCAGAAGGTGCGAGGCCCTTGCTAAATTCTGTGCACAGACTTTGAGATCTATGCTTTAGACTGTATCTAAACCTGCTCCAACATGGACTGACATTCTGGCCTACTTTCAGCCGATGCGACTTGTCTGTCGCTGAACAGTCGCTTTTTATGTATTCAGCACCTATGTATAATGTTGTAAAAATGCTCTAGAAGCTAAAGTCGCAGAAATGTCACACATATTTGGCCTGCAACTTTCTGTGCGACAAATTCAGACAGGAAAAATCAGTATAAATCCTTAGAAAATTATCCCCCAGTGTCTCCATCTGCTGGCGGTATTGAATAAGCATTGCTGCACTGATGGGGTATGCATTAGACGAAAAAAAAGAAGAAAAAGAAGAATAATACGCCCAGAAAAGAGGCGAAAAGGAGAAAAACGTAAAAAAACGTGAAAAAAAAGTAAGAGGAAGAGAAGGGAAAAAAAGGTGGAAATGGGTTTAAAAGTGATTTCGGCGGAGAAATATATATATATATATATATATATATATATATATATATATATATGCGCACACACACACATAGATATAAACGTATTCTCCGTTGAGATATTGCAGCCGCTGCTGTGTCCAGGCCCAGGAGCCTTAGCACTGTGCTGTGATGTCACTCAATACCACTGACATCACTAGGTGTAAACAACATCTCTCCTTTGCTGTGTATGTGACTATGGAGCTGTTTGGTGATGTCGTCTATTACGGCCTTCATAGAAGCAACAGGAGATTGTTGCATCCATCTTGAACCCTCAGAACTACAGTGCTATGATGTCACTCACTTCCACAGGCCTTGCAGAGTGTAAACAACAACAACCCAGCTTTGTTGTGTATGTAACCAAAGGGATTTGTGATGTCACCTAGAACCTTCACAGCAGCGACAGCTTTATGAGGAGCATCAGCACTGCTCTGCCTGAGCAGAACCATCACCGCCATAGGTTGTCAAATAACCCGGATTTAACCCACACAGGTAAGTCCAATGGGGTGCAGGCATGTCCTCTATGCTTACAGCTTCCCGTGGGTGTTGGTTTGATACCGTTTGGGGACAGCCAAGGAGGCATCTGCAGGCAACAAAGGTAGGTGTGTGCTTGTGTGTGTGTTTCCTATGCAGATCCTAAGCCCAGTGTCACATGCAAGTAGGAGGAGTAAGAAGGGTTCCTGGCAAATCCGGGTTATGGATTGCATTTAAAAAGGGCCCGTGGGAGTGCAATGGGCCCCTGTCTTGCTGCTTAGCAATAATGGTATGGGTTTAGGTTCTGCTGTGTGTACTGGTGGTTGACTGCCCCCCAGCCCAGAGTGTGCATGGAAAATTGTCTGGCAGCCTCCCTGACAGCAAGCAGTGATAGTGCCCATGAAGGGGACCTTGTTGGGCCCGCCCCTTTCACGGTTATCGCTTCTCGGCCTTTTGGCTAAGATCAAGTGTAGTATCTGTTCTTATCAGTTTAATATCTGATACGTCCCCTATCTGGGGACCATATATTAAATGGATTTTTGAGAACGGGGGCCGATTTCGAAGCTTGCTTCCGTCGCCCTATGCATTGACCCGATATGGCAGTATCTTCGGGTACAGTGCACCACCCCCTTACAGGGTTAAAAAGAAAGATTCCTACTTTCATTGCTACCTGCTTGCTGGCTAGCCAGCTAGCCAGCCCTGTGGGCCTTGCTGCTGCTGCAGCCAAAAAACAAAAGGTGGTGCTGCTGCTGCTTCTGCTGCTTCTGCTTCTGCTTGTGTCTGGCCCCTGTTGGAGCGTCCAGGCACAGGACTTCTGCTGCTGCTGACTAAATGGCCTCCTTAATTGGATCATTTGAGTAGCCAGCACACCTGTGCAGGTAGGGCATGACATGATAGGCAGCTGCCTTGATAGCGGGTGGGTGCTGAATGTTCCTAATTGACAAAATAAGATTAATGCTTATGAAGAAATATAAAATCTCATCCCTTCCCCAATATCGCGCCACACCCCTACCCCTTAATTCCCTGGTTGAACGTGATGGACATATGTCTTTTTTCGACCGTACTAACTATGTAACTATGTAACATAACATGGGGGGGGGGGGTCTCCTGGCTGTTCACACAGGTGTGTCATTGCTGTACATTGACCATGCATTGCTTCTGTGGTATTGCAAAGGCAAAGACAAATGCTTCCAGCCATCCATTGCACTAATGGATTGGTCATCAGCTGGCTGTCTATGTCCCGCATCAATATAGACCAAAGTACAGAGGGTTAGGCTATGCTATTGTGCACCTACCTGATGCATCAGAAGGTGCGAGGCCCTTGCTAAATTCTGTGCACAGACTTTGAGATCTATGCTTTAGACTGTATCTAAACCTGCTCCAACATGGACTGACATTCTGGCCTACTTTCAGCCGATGCGACTTGTCTGTCGCTGAACAGTCGCTTTTTATGTATTCAGCACCTATGTATAATGTTGTAAAAATGCTCTAGAAGCTAAAGTCGCAGAAATGTCACACATATTTGGCCTGCAACTTTCTGTGCGACAAATTCAGACAGGAAAAATCAGTATAAATCCTTAGAAAATTATCCCCCAGTGTCTCCATCTGCTGGCGGTATTGAATAAGCATTGCTGCACTGATGGGGTATGCATTAGACGAAAAAAAAGAAGAAAAAGAAGAATAATACGCCCAGAAAAGAGGCGAAAAGGAGAAAAACGTAAAAAAACGTGAAAAAAAAGTAAGAGGAAGAGAAGGGAAAAAAAGGTGGAAATGGGTTTAAAAGTGATTTCGGCGGAGAAATATATATATATATATATATATATATATATATATATATATATATATATGCGCACACACACACATAGATATAAACGTATTCTCCGTTGAGATATTGCAGCCGCTGCTGTGTCCAGGCCCAGGAGCCTTAGCACTGTGCTGTGATGTCACTCAATACCACTGACATCACTAGGTGTAAACAACATCTCTCCTTTGCTGTGTATGTGACTATGGAGCTGTTTGGTGATGTCGTCTATTACGGCCTTCATAGAAGCAACAGGAGATTGTTGCATCCATCTTGAACCCTCAGAACTACAGTGCTATGATGTCACTCACTTCCACAGGCCTTGCAGAGTGTAAACAACAACAACCCAGCTTTGTTGTGTATGTAACCAAAGGGATTTGTGATGTCACCTAGAACCTTCACAGCAGCGACAGCTTTATGAGGAGCATCAGCACTGCTCTGCCTGAGCAGAACCATCACCGCCATAGGTTGTCAAATAACCCGGATTTAACCCACACAGGTAAGTCCAATGGGGTGCAGGCATGTCCTCTATGCTTACAGCTTCCCGTGGGTGTTGGTTTGATACCGTTTGGGGACAGCCAAGGAGGCATCTGCAGGCAACAAAGGTAGGTGTGTGCTTGTGTGTGTGTTTCCTATGCAGATCCTAAGCCCAGTGTCACATGCAAGTAGGAGGAGTAAGAAGGGTTCCTGGCAAATCCGGGTTATGGATTGCATTTAAAAAGGCCCCGTGGGAGTGCAATGGGCCCCTGTCTTGCTGCTTAGCAATAATGGTATGGGTTTAGGTTCTGCTGTGTGTACTGGTGGTTGACTGCCCCCCAGCCCAGAGTGTGCATGGAAAATTGTCTGGCAGCCTCCCTGACAGCAAGCAGTGATAGTGCCCATGAAGGGGACCTTGTTGGGCCCGCCCCTTTCACGGTTATCGCTTCTCGGCCTTTTGGCTAAGATCAAGTGTAGTATCTGTTCTTATCAGTTTAATATCTGATACGTCCCCTATCTGGGGACCATATATTAAATGGATTTTTGAGAACGGGGGCCGATTTCGAAGCTTGCTTCCGTCGCCCTATGCATTGACCCGATATGGCAGTATCTTCGGGTACAGTGCACCACCCCCTTACAGGGTTAAAAAGAAAGATTCCTACTTTCATTGCTACCTGCTTGCTGGCTAGCCAGCTAGCCAGCCCTGTGGGCCTTGCTGCTGCTGCAGCCAAAAAACAAAAGGTGGTGCTGCTGCTGCTTCTGCTGCTTCTGCTTCTGCTTGTGTCTGGCCCCTGTTGGAGCGTCCAGGCACAGGACTTCTGCTGCTGCTGACTAAATGGCCTCCTTAATTGGATCATTTGAGTAGCCAGCACACCTGTGCAGGTAGGGCATGACATGATAGGCAGCTGCCTTGATAGCGGGTGGGTGCTGAATGTTCCTAATTGACAAAATAAGATTAATGCTTATGAAGAAATATAAAATCTCATCCCTTCCCCAATATCGCGCCACACCCCTACCCCTTAATTCCCTGGTTGAACGTGATGGACATATGTCTTTTTTCGACCGTACTAACTATGTAACTATGTAACATAACATGGGGGGGGGGGGGGGTCTCCTGGCTGTTCACACAGGTGTGTCATTGCTGTACATTGACCATGCATTGCTTCTGTGGTATTGCAAAGGCAAAGACAAATGCTTCCAGCCATCCATTGCACTAATGGATTGGTCATCAGCTGGCTGTCTATGTCCCGCATCAATATAGACCAAAGTACAGAGGGTTAGGCTATGCTATTGTGCACCTACCTGATGCATCAGAAGGTGCGAGGCCCTTGCTAAATTCTGTGCACAGACTTTGAGATCTATGCTTTAGACTGTATCTAAACCTGCTCCAACATGGACTGACATTCTGGCCTACTTTCAGCCGATGCGACTTGTCTGTCGCTGAACAGTCGCTTTTTATGTATTCAGCACCTATGTATAATGTTGTAAAAATGCTCTAGAAGCTAAAGTCGCAGAAATGTCACACATATTTGGCCTGCAACTTTCTGTGCGACAAATTCAGACAGGAAAAATCAGTATAAATCCTTAGAAAATTATCCCCCAGTGTCTCCATCTGCTGGCGGTATTGAATAAGCATTGCTGCACTGATGGGGTATGCATTAGACGAAAAAAAAGAAGAAAAAGAAGAATAATACGCCCAGAAAAGAGGCGAAAAGGAGAAAAACGTAAAAAAACGTGAAAAAAAAGTAAGAGGAAGAGAAGGGAAAAAAAGGTGGAAATGGGTTTAAAAGTGATTTCGGCGGAGAAATATATATATATATATATATATATATATATATATATATATATATGCGCACACACACACATAGATATAAACGTATTCTCCGTTGAGATATTGCAGCCGCTGCTGTGTCCAGGCCCAGGAGCCTTAGCACTGTGCTGTGATGTCACTCAATACCACTGACATCACTAGGTGTAAACAACATCTCTCCTTTGCTGTGTATGTGACTATGGAGCTGTTTGGTGATGTCGTCTATTACGGCCTTCATAGAAGCAACAGGAGATTGTTGCATCCATCTTGAACCCTCAGAACTACAGTGCTATGATGTCACTCACTTCCACAGGCCTTGCAGAGTGTAAACAACAACAACCCAGCTTTGTTGTGTATGTAACCAAAGGGATTTGTGATGTCACCTAGAACCTTCACAGCAGCGACAGCTTTATGAGGAGCATCAGCACTGCTCTGCCTGAGCAGAACCATCACCGCCATAGGTTGTCAAATAACCCGGATTTAACCCACACAGGTAAGTCCAATGGGGTGCAGGCATGTCCTCTATGCTTACAGCTTCCCGTGGGTGTTGGTTTGATACCGTTTGGGGACAGCCAAGGAGGCATCTGCAGGCAACAAAGGTAGGTGTGTGCTTGTGTGTGTGTTTCCTATGCAGATCCTAAGCCCAGTGTCACATGCAAGTAGGAGGAGTAAGAAGGGTTCCTGGCAAATCCGGGTTATGGATTGCATTTAAAAAGGCCCCGTGGGAGTGCAATGGGCCCCTGTCTTGCTGCTTAGCAATAATGGTATGGGTTTAGGTTCTGCTGTGTGTACTGGTGGTTGACTGCCCCCCAGCCCAGAGTGTGCATGGAAAATTGTCTGGCAGCCTCCCTGACAGCAAGCAGTGATAGTGCCCATGAAGGGGACCTTGTTGGGCCCGCCCCTTTCACGGTTATCGCTTCTCGGCCTTTTGGCTAAGATCAAGTGTAGTATCTGTTCTTATCAGTTTAATATCTGATACGTCCCCTATCTGGGGACCATATATTAAATGGATTTTTGAGAACGGGGGCCGATTTCGAAGCTTGCTTCCGTCGCCCTATGCATTGACCCGATATGGCAGTATCTTCGGGTACAGTGCACCACCCCCTTACAGGGTTAAAAAGAAAGATTCCTACTTTCATTGCTACCTGCTTGCTGGCTAGCCAGCTAGCCAGCCCTGTGGGCCTTGCTGCTGCTGCTGCAGCCAAAAAACAAAAGGTGGTGCTTCTGCTGCTTCTGCTTCTGCTTGTGTCTGGCCCCTGTTGGAGCGTCCAGGCACAGGACTTCTGCTGCTGCTGACTAAATGGCCTCCTTAATTGGATCATTTGAGTAGCCAGCACACCTGTGCAGGTAGGGCATGACATGATAGGCAGCTGCCTTGATAGCGGGTGGGTGCTGAATGTTCCTAATTGACAAAATAAGATTAATGCTTATGAAGAAATATAAAATCTCATCCCTTCCCCAATATCGCGCCACACCCCTACCCCTTAATTCCCTGGTTGAACGTGATGGACATATGTCTTTTTTCGACCGTACTAACTATGTAACTATGTAACATAACATGGGGGGGGGGGGTCTCCTGGCTGTTCACACAGGTGTGTCATTGCTGTACATTGACCATGCATTGCTTCTGTGGTATTGCAAAGGCAAAGACAAATGCTTCCAGCCATCCATTGCACTAATGGATTGGTCATCAGCTGGCTGTCTATGTCCCGCATCAATATAGACCAAAGTACAGAGGGTTAGGCTATGCTATTGTGCACCTACCTGATGCATCAGAAGGTGCGAGGCCCTTGCTAAATTCTGTGCACAGACTTTGAGATCTATGCTTTAGACTGTATCTAAACCTGCTCCAACATGGACTGACATTCTGGCCTACTTTCAGCCGATGCGACTTGTCTGTCGCTGAACAGTCGCTTTTTATGTATTCAGCACCTATGTATAATGTTGTAAAAATGCTCTAGAAGCTAAAGTCGCAGAAATGTCACACATATTTGGCCTGCAACTTTCTGTGCGACAAATTCAGACAGGAAAAATCAGTATAAATCCTTAGAAAATTATCCCCCAGTGTCTCCATCTGCTGGCGGTATTGAATAAGCATTGCTGCACTGATGGGGTATGCATTAGACGAAAAAAAAGAAGAAAAAGAAGAATAATACGCCCAGAAAAGAGGCGAAAAGGAGAAAAACGTAAAAAAACGTGAAAAAAAAGTAAGAGGAAGAGAAGGGAAAAAAAGGTGGAAATGGGTTTAAAAGTGATTTCGGCGGAGAAATATATATATATATATATATATATATATATATATATATATATATATGCGCACACACACACATAGATATAAACGTATTCTCCGTTGAGATATTGCAGCCGCTGCTGTGTCCAGGCCCAGGAGCCTTAGCACTGTGCTGTGATGTCACTCAATACCACTGACATCACTAGGTGTAAACAACATCTCTCCTTTGCTGTGTATGTGACTATGGAGCTGTTTGGTGATGTCGTCTATTACGGCCTTCATAGAAGCAACAGGAGATTGTTGCATCCATCTTGAACCCTCAGAACTACAGTGCTATGATGTCACTCACTTCCACAGGCCTTGCAGAGTGTAAACAACAACAACCCAGCTTTGTTGTGTATGTAACCAAAGGGATTTGTGATGTCACCTAGAACCTTCACAGCAGCGACAGCTTTATGAGGAGCATCAGCACTGCTCTGCCTGAGCAGAACCATCACCGCCATAGGTTGTCAAATAACCCGGATTTAACCCACACAGGTAAGTCCAATGGGGTGCAGGCATGTCCTCTATGCTTACAGCTTCCCGTGGGTGTTGGTTTGATACCGTTTGGGGACAGCCAAGGAGGCATCTGCAGGCAACAAAGGTAGGTGTGTGCTTGTGTGTGTGTTTCCTATGCAGATCCTAAGCCCAGTGTCACATGCAAGTAGGAGGAGTAAGAAGGGTTCCTGGCAAATCCGGGTTATGGATTGCATTTAAAAAGGCCCCGTGGGAGTGCAATGGGCCCCTGTCTTGCTGCTTAGCAATAATGGTATGGGTTTAGGTTCTGCTGTGTGTACTGGTGGTTGACTGCCCCCCAGCCCAGAGTGTGCATGGAAAATTGTCTGGCAGCCTCCCTGACAGCAAGCAGTGATAGTGCCCATGAAGGGGACCTTGTTGGGCCCGCCCCTTTCACGGTTATCGCTTCTCGGCCTTTTGGCTAAGATCAAGTGTAGTATCTGTTCTTATCAGTTTAATATCTGATACGTCCCCTATCTGGGGACCATATATTAAATGGATTTTTGAGAACGGGGGCCGATTTCGAAGCTTGCTTCCGTCGCCCTATGCATTGACCCGATATGGCAGTATCTTCGGGTACAGTGCACCACCCCCTTACAGGGTTAAAAAGAAAGATTCCTACTTTCATTGCTACCTGCTTGCTGGCTAGCCAGCTAGCCAGCCCTGTGGGCCTTGCTGCTGCTGCAGCCAAAAAACAAAAGGTGGTGCTGCTGCTGCTTCTGCTGCTTCTGCTTCTGCTTGTGTCTGGCCCCTGTTGGAGCGTCCAGGCACAGGACTTCTGCTGCTGCTGACTAAATGGCCTCCTTAATTGGATCATTTGAGTAGCCAGCACACCTGTGCAGGTAGGGCATGACATGATAGGCAGCTGCCTTGATAGCGGGTGGGTGCTGAATGTTCCTAATTGACAAAATAAGATTAATGCTTATGAAGAAATATAAAATCTCATCCCTTCCCCAATATCGCGCCACACCCCTACCCCTTAATTCCCTGGTTGAACGTGATGGACATATGTCTTTTTTCGACCGTACTAACTATGTAACTATGTAACATAACATGGGGGGGGGGGTCTCCTGGCTGTTCACACAGGTGTGTCATTGCTGTACATTGACCATGCATTGCTTCTGTGGTATTGCAAAGGCAAAGACAAATGCTTCCAGCCATCCATTGCACTAATGGATTGGTCATCAGCTGGCTGTCTATGTCCCGCATCAATATAGACCAAAGTACAGAGGGTTAGGCTATGCTATTGTGCACCTACCTGATGCATCAGAAGGTGCGAGGCCCTTGCTAAATTCTGTGCACAGACTTTGAGATCTATGCTTTAGACTGTATCTAAACCTGCTCCAACATGGACTGACATTCTGGCCTACTTTCAGCCGATGCGACTTGTCTGTCGCTGAACAGTCGCTTTTTATGTATTCAGCACCTATGTATAATGTTGTAAAAATGCTCTAGAAGCTAAAGTCGCAGAAATGTCACACATATTTGGCCTGCAACTTTCTGTGCGACAAATTCAGACAGGAAAAATCAGTATAAATCCTTAGAAAATTATCCCCCAGTGTCTCCATCTGCTGGCGGTATTGAATAAGCATTGCTGCACTGATGGGGTATGCATTAGACGAAAAAAAAGAAGAAAAAGAAGAATAATACGCCCAGAAAAGAGGCGAAAAGGAGAAAAACGTAAAAAAACGTGAAAAAAAAGTAAGAGGAAGAGAAGGGAAAAAAAGGTGGAAATGGGTTTAAAAGTGATTTCGGCGGAGAAATATATATATATATATATATATATATATATATATATATATATATATATGCGCACACACACACATAGATATAAACGTATTCTCCGTTGAGATATTGCAGCCGCTGCTGTGTCCAGGCCCAGGAGCCTTAGCACTGTGCTGTGATGTCACTCAATACCACTGACATCACTAGGTGTAAACAACATCTCTCCTTTGCTGTGTATGTGACTATGGAGCTGTTTGGTGATGTCGTCTATTACGGCCTTCATAGAAGCAACAGGAGATTGTTGCATCCATCTTGAACCCTCAGAACTACAGTGCTATGATGTCACTCACTTCCACAGGCCTTGCAGAGTGTAAACAACAACAACCCAGCTTTGTTGTGTATGTAACCAAAGGGATTTGTGATGTCACCTAGAACCTTCACAGCAGCGACAGCTTTATGAGGAGCATCAGCACTGCTCTGCCTGAGCAGAACCATCACCGCCATAGGTTGTCAAATAACCCGGATTTAACCCACACAGGTAAGTCCAATGGGGTGCAGGCATGTCCTCTATGCTTACAGCTTCCCGTGGGTGTTGGTTTGATACCGTTTGGGGACAGCCAAGGAGGCATCTGCAGGCAACAAAGGTAGGTGTGTGCTTGTGTGTGTGTTTCCTATGCAGATCCTAAGCCCAGTGTCACATGCAAGTAGGAGGAGTAAGAAGGGTTCCTGGCAAATCCGGGTTATGGATTGCATTTAAAAAGGCCCCGTGGGAGTGCAATGGGCCCCTGTCTTGCTGCTTAGCAATAATGGTATGGGTTTAGGTTCTGCTGTGTGTACTGGTGGTTGACTGCCCCCCAGCCCAGAGTGTGCATGGAAAATTGTCTGGCAGCCTCCCTGACAGCAAGCAGTGATAGTGCCCATGAAGGGGACCTTGTTGGGCCCGCCCCTTTCACGGTTATCGCTTCTCGGCCTTTTGGCTAAGATCAAGTGTAGTATCTGTTCTTATCAGTTTAATATCTGATACGTCCCCTATCTGGGGACCATATATTAAATGGATTTTTGAGAACGGGGGCCGATTTCGAAGCTTGCTTCCGTCGCCCTATGCATTGACCCGATATGGCAGTATCTTCGGGTACAGTGCACCACCCCCTTACAGGGTTAAAAAGAAAGATTCCTACTTTCATTGCTACCTGCTTGCTGGCTAGCCAGCTAGCCAGCCCTGTGGGCCTTGCTGCTGCTGCAGCCAAAAAACAAAAGGTGGTGCTGCTGCTGCTTCTGCTGCTTCTGCTTCTGCTTGTGTCTGGCCCCTGTTGGAGCGTCCAGGCACAGGACTTCTGCTGCTGCTGACTAAATGGCCTCCTTAATTGGATCATTTGAGTAGCCAGCACACCTGTGCAGGTAGGGCATGACATGATAGGCAGCTGCCTTGATAGCGGGTGGGTGCTGAATGTTCCTAATTGACAAAATAAGATTAATGCTTATGAAGAAATATAAAATCTCATCCCTTCCCCAATATCGCGCCACACCCCTACCCCTTAATTCCCTGGTTGAACGTGATGGACATATGTCTTTTTTCGACCGTACTAACTATGTAACTATGTAACATAACATGGGGGGGGGGGGTCTCCTGGCTGTTCACACAGGTGTGTCATTGCTGTACATTGACCATGCATTGCTTCTGTGGTATTGCAAAGGCAAAGACAAATGCTTCCAGCCATCCATTGCACTAATGGATTGGTCATCAGCTGGCTGTCTATGTCCCGCATCAATATAGACCAAAGTACAGAGGGTTAGGCTATGCTATTGTGCACCTACCTGATGCATCAGAAGGTGCGAGGCCCTTGCTAAATTCTGTGCACAGACTTTGAGATCTATGCTTTAGACTGTATCTAAACCTGCTCCAACATGGACTGACATTCTGGCCTACTTTCAGCCGATGCGACTTGTCTGTCGCTGAACAGTCGCTTTTTATGTATTCAGCACCTATGTATAATGTTGTAAAAATGCTCTAGAAGCTAAAGTCGCAGAAATGTCACACATATTTGGCCTGCAACTTTCTGTGCGACAAATTCAGACAGGAAAAATCAGTATAAATCCTTAGAAAATTATCCCCCAGTGTCTCCATCTGCTGGCGGTATTGAATAAGCATTGCTGCACTGATGGGGTATGCATTAGACGAAAAAAAAGAAGAAAAAGAAGAATAATACGCCCAGAAAAGAGGCGAAAAGGAGAAAAACGTAAAAAAACGTGAAAAAAAAGTAAGAGGAAGAGAAGGGAAAAAAAGGTGGAAATGGGTTTAAAAGTGATTTCGGCGGAGAAATATATATATATATATATATATATATATATATATATATATATATATATGCGCACACACACACATAGATATAAACGTATTCTCCGTTGAGATATTGCAGCCGCTGCTGTGTCCAGGCCCAGGAGCCTTAGCACTGTGCTGTGATGTCACTCAATACCACTGACATCACTAGGTGTAAACAACATCTCTCCTTTGCTGTGTATGTGACTATGGAGCTGTTTGGTGATGTCGTCTATTACGGCCTTCATAGAAGCAACAGGAGATTGTTGCATCCATCTTGAACCCTCAGAACTACAGTGCTATGATGTCACTCACTTCCACAGGCCTTGCAGAGTGTAAACAACAACAACCCAGCTTTGTTGTGTATGTAACCAAAGGGATTTGTGATGTCACCTAGAACCTTCACAGCAGCGACAGCTTTATGAGGAGCATCAGCACTGCTCTGCCTGAGCAGAACCATCACCGCCATAGGTTGTCAAATAACCCGGATTTAACCCACACAGGTAAGTCCAATGGGGTGCAGGCATGTCCTCTATGCTTACAGCTTCCCGTGGGTGTTGGTTTGATACTGTTTGGGGACAGCCAAGGAGGCATCTGCAGGCAACAAAGGTAGGTGTGTGCTTGTGTGTGTGTTTCCTATGCAGATCCTAAGCCCAGTGTCACATGCAAGTAGGAGGAGTAAGAAGGGTTCCTGGCAAATCCGGGTTATGGATTGCATTTAAAAAGGCCCCGTGGGAGTGCAATGGGCCCCTGTCTTGCTGCTTAGCAATAATGGTATGGGTTTAGGTTCTGCTGTGTGTACTGGTGGTTGACTGCCCCCCAGCCCAGAGTGTGCATGGAAAATTGTCTGGCAGCCTCCCTGACAGCAAGCAGTGATAGTGCCCATGAAGGGGACCTTGTTGGGCCCGCCCCTTTCACGGTTATCGCTTCTCGGCCTTTTGGCTAAGATCAAGTGTAGTATCTGTTCTTATCAGTTTAATATCTGATACGTCCCCTATCTGGGGACCATATATTAAATGGATTTTTGAGAACGGGGGCCGATTTTGAAGCTTGCTTCCGTCGCCCTATGCATTGACCCGATATGGCAGTATCTTCGGGTACAGTGCACCACCCCCTTACAGGGTTAAAAAGAAAGATTCCTACTTTCATTGCTACCTGCTTGCTGGCTAGCCAGCTAGCCAGCCCTGTGGGCCTTGCTGCTGCTGCAGCCAAAAAACAAAAGGTGGTGCTGCTGCTGCTTCTGCTGCTTCTGCTTCTGCTTGTGTCTGGCCCCTGTTGGAGCGTCCAGGCACAGGACTTCTGCTGCTGCTGACTAAATGGCCTCCTTAATTGGATCATTTGAGTAGCCAGCACACCTGTGCAGGTAGGGCATGACATGATAGGCAGCTGCCTTGATAGCGGGTGGGTGCTGAATGTTCCTAATTGACAAAATAAGATTAATGCTTATGAAGAAATATAAAATCTCATCCCTTCCCCAATATCGCGCCACACCCCTACCCCTTAATTCCCTGGTTGAACGTGATGGACATATGTCTTTTTTCGACCGTACTAACTATGTAACTATGTAACATAACATGGGGGGGGGGTCTCCTGGCTGTTCACACAGGTGTGTCATTGCTGTACATTGACCATGCATTGCTTCTGTGGTATTGCAAAGGCAAAGACAAATGCTTCCAGCCATCCATTGCACTAATGGATTGGTCATCAGCTGGCTGTCTATGTCCCGCATCAATATAGACCAAAGTACAGAGGGTTAGGCTATGCTATTGTGCACCTACCTGATGCATCAGAAGGTGCGAGGCCCTTGCTAAATTCTGTGCACAGACTTTGAGATCTATGCTTTAGACTGTATCTAAACCTGCTCCAACATGGACTGACATTCTGGCCTACTTTCAGCCGATGCGACTTGTCTGTCGCTGAACAGTCGCTTTTTATGTATTCAGCACCTATGTATAATGTTGTAAAAATGCTCTAGAAGCTAAAGTCGCAGAAATGTCACACATATTTGGCCTGCAACTTTCTGTGCGACAAATTCAGACAGGAAAAATCAGTATAAATCCTTAGAAAATTATCCCCCAGTGTCTCCATCTGCTGGCGGTATTGAATAAGCATTGCTGCACTGATGGGGTATGCATTAGACGAAAAAAAAGAAGAAAAAGAAGAATAATACGCCCAGAAAAGAGGCGAAAAGGAGAAAAACGTAAAAAAACGTGAAAAAAAAGTAAGAGGAAGAGAAGGGAAAAAAAGGTGGAAATGGGTTTAAAAGTGATTTCGGCGGAGAAATATATATATATATATATATATATATATATATATATATATATGCGCACACACACACATAGATATAAACGTATTCTCCGTTGAGATATTGCAGCCGCTGCTGTGTCCAGGCCCAGGAGCCTTAGCACTGTGCTGTGATGTCACTCAATACCACTGACATCACTAGGTGTAAACAACATCTCTCCTTTGCTGTGTATGTGACTATGGAGCTGTTTGGTGATGTCGTCTATTACGGCCTTCATAGAAGCAACAGGAGATTGTTGCATCCATCTTGAACCCTCAGAACTACAGTGCTATGATGTCACTCACTTCCACAGGCCTTGCAGAGTGTAAACAACAACAACCCAGCTTTGTTGTGTATGTAACCAAAGGGATTTGTGATGTCACCTAGAACCTTCACAGCAGCGACAGCTTTATGAGGAGCATCAGCACTGCTCTGCCTGAGCAGAACCATCACCGCCATAGGTTGTCAAATAACCCGGATTTAACCCACACAGGTAAGTCCAATGGGGTGCAGGCATGTCCTCTATGCTTACAGCTTCCCGTGGGTGTTGGTTTGATACCGTTTGGGGACAGCCAAGGAGGCATCTGCAGGCAACAAAGGTAGGTGTGTGCTTGTGTGTGTGTTTCCTATGCAGATCCTAAGCCCAGTGTCACATGCAAGTAGGAGGAGTAAGAAGGGTTCCTGGCAAATCCGGGTTATGGATTGCATTTAAAAAGGCCCCGTGGGAGTGCAATGGGCCCCTGTCTTGCTGCTTAGCAATAATGGTATGGGTTTAGGTTCTGCTGTGTGTACTGGTGGTTGACTGCCCCCCAGCCCAGAGTGTGCATGGAAAATTGTCTGGCAGCCTCCCTGACAGCAAGCAGTGATAGTGCCCATGAAGGGGACCTTGTTGGGCCCGCCCCTTTCACGGTTATCGCTTCTCGGCCTTTTGGGTAAGATCAAGTGTAGTATCTGTTCTTATCAGTTTAATATCTGATACGTCCCCTATCTGGGGACCATATATTAAATGGATTTTTGAGAACGGGGGCCGATTTCGAAGCTTGCTTCCGTCGCCCTATGCATTGACCCGATATGGCAGTATCTTCGGGTACAGTGCACCACCCCCTTACAGGGTTAAAAAGAAAGATTCCTACTTTCATTGCTACCTGCTTGCTGGCTAGCCAGCTAGCCAGCCCTGTGGGCCTTGCTGCTGCTGCAGCCAAAAAACAAAAGGTGGTGCTGCTGCTGCTTCTGCTGCTTCTGCTTCTGCTTGTGTCTGGCCCCTGTTGGAGCGTCCAGGCACAGGACTTCTGCTGCTGCTGACTAAATGGCCTCCTTAATTGGATCATTTGAGTAGCCAGCACACCTGTGCAGGTAGGGCATGACATGATAGGCAGCTGCCTTGATAGCGGGTGGGTGCTGAATGTTCCTAATTGACAAAATAAGATTAATGCTTATGAAGAAATATAAAATCTCATCCCTTCCCCAATATCGCGCCACACCCCTACCCCTTAATTCCCTGGTTGAACGTGATGGACATATGTCTTTTTTCGACCGTACTAACTATGTAACTATGTAACATAACATGGGGGGGGGGGTCTCCTGGCTGTTCACACAGGTGTGTCATTGCTGTACATTGACCATGCATTGCTTCTGTGGTATTGCAAAGGCAAAGACAAATGCTTCCAGCCATCCATTGCACTAATGGATTGGTCATCAGCTGGCTGTCTATGTCCCGCATCAATATAGACCAAAGTACAGAGGGTTAGGCTATGCTATTGTGCACCTACCTGATGCATCAGAAGGTGCGAGGCCCTTGCTAAATTCTGTGCACAGACTTTGAGATCTATGCTTTAGACTGTATCTAAACCTGCTCCAACATGGACTGACATTCTGGCCTACTTTCAGCCGATGCGACTTGTCTGTCGCTGAACAGTCGCTTTTTATGTATTCAGCACCTATGTATAATGTTGTAAAAATGCTCTAGAAGCTAAAGTCGCAGAAATGTCACACATATTTGGCCTGCAACTTTCTGTGCGACAAATTCAGACAGGAAAAATCAGTATAAATCCTTAGAAAATTATCCCCCAGTGTCTCCATCTGCTGGCGGTATTGAATAAGCATTGCTGCACTGATGGGGTATGCATTAGATGAAAAAAAAGAAGAAAAAGAAGAATAATACGCCCAGAAAAGAGGCGAAAAGGAGAAAAACGTAAAAAAACGTGAAAAAAAAGTAAGAGGAAGAGAAGGGAAAAAAAGGTGGAAATGGGTTTAAAAGTGATTTCGGCGGAGAAATATATATATATATATATATATATATATATATATATATATATATGCGCACACACACACATAGATATAAACGTATTCTCCGTTGAGATATTGCAGCCGCTGCTGTGTCCAGGCCCAGGAGCCTTAGCACTGTGCTGTGATGTCACTCAATACCACTGACATCACTAGGTGTAAACAACATCTCTCCTTTGCTGTGTATGTGACTATGGAGCTGTTTGGTGATGTCGTCTATTACGGCCTTCATAGAAGCAACAGGAGATTGTTGCATCCATCTTGAACCCTCAGAACTACAGTGCTATGATGTCACTCACTTCCACAGGCCTTGCAGAGTGTAAACAACAACAACCCAGCTTTGTTGTGTATGTAACCAAAGGGATTTGTGATGTCACCTAGAACCTTCACAGCAGCGACAGCTTTATGAGGAGCATCAGCACTGCTCTGCCTGAGCAGAACCATCACCGCCATAGGTTGTCAAATAACCCGGATTTAACCCACACAGGTAAGTCCAATGGGGTGCAGGCATGTCCTCTATGCTTACAGCTTCCCGTGGGTGTTGGTTTGATACCGTTTGGGGACAGCCAAGGAGGCATCTGCAGGCAACAAAGGTAGGTGTGTGCTTGTGTGTGTGTTTCCTATGCAGATCCTAAGCCCAGTGTCACATGCAAGTAGGAGGAGTAAGAAGGGTTCCTGGCAAATCCGGGTTATGGATTGCATTTAAAAAGGCCCCGTGGGAGTGCAATGGGCCCCTGTCTTGCTGCTTAGCAATAATGGTATGGGTTTAGGTTCTTCTGTGTGTACTGGTGGTTGACTGCCCCCCAGCCCAGAGTGTGCATGGAAAATTGTCTGGCAGCCTCCCTGACAGCAAGCAGTGATAGTGCCCATGAAGGGGACCTTGTTGGGCCCGCCCCTTTCACGGTTATCGCTTCTCGGCCTTTTGGCTAAGATCAAGTGTAGTATCTGTTCTTATCAGTTTAATATCTGATACGTCCCCTATCTGGGGACCATATATTAAATGGATTTTTGAGAACGGGGGCCGATTTCGAAGCTTGCTTCCGTCGCCCTATGCATTGACCCGATATGGCAGTATCTTCGGGTACAGTGCACCACCCCCTTACAGGGTTAAAAAGAAAGATTCCTACTTTCATTGCTACCTGCTTGCTGGCTAGCCAGCTAGCCAGCCCTGTGGGCCTTGCTGCTGCTGCAGCCAAAAAACAAAAGGTGGTGCTGCTGCTGCTTCTGCTGCTTCTGCTTCTGCTTGTGTCTGGCCCCTGTTGGAGCGTCCAGGCACAGGACTTCTGCTGCTGCTGACTAAATGGCCTCCTTAATTGGATCATTTGAGTAGCCAGCACACCTGTGCAGGTAGGGCATGACATGATAGGCAGCTGCCTTGATAGCGGGTGGGTGCTGAATGTTCCTAATTGACAAAATAAGATTAATGCTTATGAAGAAATATAAAATCTCATCCCTTCCTAAATATCGCGCCACACCCCTACCCCTTAATTCCCTGGTTGAACGTGATGGACATATGTCTTTTTTCGACCGTACTAACTATGTAACTATGTAACATAACATGGGGGGGGGGTCTCCTGGCTGTTCACACAGGTGTGTCATTGCTGTACATTGACCATGCATTGCTTCTGTGGTATTGCAAAGGCAAAGACAAATGCTTCCAGCCATCCATTGCACTAATGGATTGGTCATCAGCTGGCTGTCTATGTCCCGCATCAATATAGACCAAAGTACAGAGGGTTAGGCTATGCTATTGTGCACCTACCTGATGCATCAGAAGGTGCGAGGCCCTTGCTAAATTCTGTGCACAGACTTTGAGATCTATGCTTTAGACTGTATCTAAACCTGCTCCAACATGGACTGACATTCTGGCCTACTTTCAGCCGATGCGACTTGTCTGTCGCTGAACAGTCGCTTTTTATGTATTCAGCACCTATGTATAATGTTGTAAAAATGCTCTAGAAGCTAAAGTCGCAGAAATGTCACACATATTTGGCCTGCAACTTTCTGTGCGACAAATTCAGACAGGAAAAATCAGTATAAATCCTTAGAAAATTATCCCCCAGTGTCTCCATCTGCTGGCGGTATTGAATAAGCATTGCTGCACTGATGGGGTATGCATTAGACGAAAAAAAAGAAGAAAAAGAAGAATAATACGCCCAGAAAAGAGGCGAAAAGGAGAAAAACGTAAAAAAACGTGAAAAAAAAGTAAGAGGAAGAGAAGGGAAAAAAAGGTGGAAATGGGTTTAAAAGTGATTTCGGCGGAGAAATATATATATATATATATATATATATATATATATATATGCGCACACACACACATAGATATAAACGTATTCTCCGTTGAGATATTGCAGCCGCTGCTGTGTCCAGGCCCAGGAGCCTTAGCACTGTGCTGTGATGTCACTCAATACCACTGACATCACTAGGTGTAAACAACATCTCTCCTTTGCTGTGTATGTGACTATGGAGCTGTTTGGTGATGTCGTCTATTACGGCCTTCATAGAAGCAACAGGAGATTGTTGCATCCATCTTGAACCCTCAGAACTACAGTGCTATGATGTCACTCACTTCCACAGGCCTTGCAGAGTGTAAACAACAACAACCCAGCTTTGTTGTGTATGTAACCAAAGGGATTTGTGATGTCACCTAGAACCTTCACAGCAGCGACAGCTTTATGAGGAGCATCAGCACTGCTCTGCCTGAGCAGAACCATCACCGCCATAGGTTGTCAAATAACCCGGATTTAACCCACACAGGTAAGTCCAATGGGGTGCAGGCATGTCCTCTATGCTTACAGCTTCCCGTGGGTGTTGGTTTGATACCGTTTGGGGACAGCCAAGGAGGCATCTGCAGGCAACAAAGGTAGGTGTGTGCTTGTGTGTGTGTTTCCTATGCAGATCCTAAGCCCAGTGTCACATGCAAGTAGGAGGAGTAAGAAGGGTTCCTGGCAAATCCGGGTTATGGATTGCATTTAAAAAGGCCCCGTGGGAGTGCAATGGGCCCCTGTCTTGCTGCTTAGCAATAATGGTATGGGTTTAGGTTCTGCTGTGTGTACTGGTGGTTGACTGCCCCCCAGCCCAGAGTGTGCATGGAAAATTGTCTGGCAGCCTCCCTGACAGCAAGCAGTGATAGTGCCCATGAAGGGGACCTTGTTGGGCCCGCCCCTTTCACGGTTATCGCTTCTCGGCCTTTTGGCTAAGATCAAGTGTAGTATCTGTTCTTATCAGTTTAATATCTGATACGTCCCCTATCTGGGGACCATATATTAAATGGATTTTTGAGAACGGGGGCCGATTTCGAAGCTTGCTTCCGTCGCCCTATGCATTGACCCGATATGGCAGTATCTTCGGGTACAGTGCACCACCCCCTTACAGGGTTAAAAAGAAAGATTCCTACTTTCATTGCTACCTGCTTGCTGGCTAGCCAGCTAGCCAGCCCTGTGGGCCTTGCTGCTGCTGCAGCCAAAAAACAAAAGGTGGTGCTGCTGCTGCTTCTGCTGCTTCTGCTTCTGCTTGTGTCTGGCCCCTGTTGGAGCGTCCAGGCACAGGACTTCTGCTGCTGCTGACTAAATGGCCTCCTTAATTGGATCATTTGAGTAGCCAGCACACCTGTGCAGGTAGGGCATGACATGATAGGCAGCTGCCTTGATAGCGGGTGGGTGCTGAATGTTCCTAATTGACAAAATAAGATTAATGCTTATGAAGAAATATAAAATCTCATCCCTTCCCCAATATCGCGCCACACCCCTACCCCTTAATTCCCTGGTTGAACGTGATGGACATATGTCTTTTTTCGACCGTACTAACTATGTAACTATGTAACATAACATGGGGGGGGGGGGTCTCCTGGCTGTTCACACAGGTGTGTCATTGCTGTACATTGACCATGCATTGCTTCTGTGGTATTGCAAAGGCAAAGACAAATGCTTCCAGCCATCCATTGCACTAATGGATTGGTCATCAGCTGGCTGTCTATGTCCCGCATCAATATAGACCAAAGTACAGAGGGTTAGGCTATGCTATTGTGCACCTACCTGATGCATCAGAAGGTGCGAGGCCCTTGCTAAATTCTGTGCACAGACTTTGAGATCTATGCTTTAGACTGTATCTAAACCTGCTCCAACATGGACTGACATTCTGGCCTACTTTCAGCCGATGCGACTTGTCTGTCGCTGAACAGTCGCTTTTTATGTATTCAGCACCTATGTATAATGTTGTAAAAATGCTCTAGAAGCTAAAGTCGCAGAAATGTCACACATATTTGGCCTGCAACTTTCTGTGCGACAAATTCAGACAGGAAAAATCAGTATAAATCCTTAGAAAATTATCCCCCAGTGTCTCCATCTGCTGGCGGTATTGAATAAGCATTGCTGCACTGATGGGGTATGCATTAGACGAAAAAAAAGAAGAAAAAGAAGAATAATACGCCCAGAAAAGAGGCGAAAAGGAGAAAAACGTAAAAAAACGTGAAAAAAAAGTAAGAGGAAGAGAAGGGAAAAAAAGGTGGAAATGGGTTTAAAAGTGATTTCGGCGGAGAAATATATATATATATATATATATATATATATATATATATATATGCGCACACACACACATAGATATAAACGTATTCTCCGTTGAGATATTGCAGCCGCTGCTGTGTCCAGGCCCAGGAGCCTTAGCACTGTGCTGTGATGTCACTCAATACCACTGACATCACTAGGTGTAAACAACATCTCTCCTTTGCTGTGTATGTGACTATGGAGCTGTTTGGTGATGTCGTCTATTACGGCCTTCATAGAAGCAACAGGAGATTGTTGCATCCATCTTGAACCCTCAGAACTACAGTGCTATGATGTCACTCACTTCCACAGGCCTTGCAGAGTGTAAACAACAACAACCCAGCTTTGTTGTGTATGTAACCAAAGGGATTTGTGATGTCACCTAGAACCTTCACAGCAGCGACAGCTTTATGAGGAGCATCAGCACTGCTCTGCCTGAGCAGAACCATCACCGCCATAGGTTGTCAAATAACCCGGATTTAACCCACACAGGTAAGTCCAATGGGGTGCAGGCATGTCCTCTATGCTTACAGCTTCCCGTGGGTGTTGGTTTGATACCGTTTGGGGACAGCCAAGGAGGCATCTGCAGGCAACAAAGGTAGGTGTGTGCTTGTGTGTGTGTTTCCTATGCAGATCCTAAGCCCAGTGTCACATGCAAGTAGGAGGAGTAAGAAGGGTTCCTGGCAAATCCGGGTTATGGATTGCATTTAAAAAGGCCCCGTGGGAGTGCAATGGGCCCCTGTCTTGCTGCTTAGCAATAATGGTATGGGTTTAGGTTCTGCTGTGTGTACTGGTGGTTGACTGCCCCCCAGCCCAGAGTGTGCATGGAAAATTGTCTGGCAGCCTCCCTGACAGCAAGCAGTGATAGTGCCCATGAAGGGGACCTTGTTGGGCCCGCCCCTTTCACGGTTATCGCTTCTCGGCCTTTTGGCTAAGATCAAGTGTAGTATCTGTTCTTATCAGTTTAATATCTGATACGTCCCCTATCTGGGGACCATATATTAAATGGATTTTTGAGAACGGGGGCCGATTTCGAAGCTTGCTTCCGTCGCCCTATGCATTGACCCGATATGGCAGTATCTTCGGGTACAGTGCACCACCCCCTTACAGGGTTAAAAAGAAAGATTCCTACTTTCATTGCTACCTGCTTGCTGGCTAGCCAGCTAGCCAGCCCTGTGGGCCTTGCTGCTGCTGCAGCCAAAAAACAAAAGGTGGTGCTGCTGCTGCTTCTGCTGCTTCTGCTTCTGCTTGTGTCTGGCCCCTGTTGGAGCGTCCAGGCACAGGACTTCTGCTGCTGCTGACTAAATGGCCTCCTTAATTGGATCATTTGAGTAGCCAGCACACCTGTGCAGGTAGGGCATGACATGATAGGCAGCTGCCTTGATAGCGGGTGGGTGCTGAATGTTCCTAATTGACAAAATAAGATTAATGCTTATGAAGAAATATAAAATCTCATCCCTTCCCCAATATCGCGCCACACCCCTACCCCTTAATTCCCTGGTTGAACGTGATGGACATATGTCTTTTTTCGACCGTACTAACTATGTAACTATGTAACATAACATGGGGGGGGGGGGGGTCTCCTGGCTGTTCACACAGGTGTGTCATTGCTGTACATTGACCATGCATTGCTTCTGTGGTATTGCAAAGGCAAAGACAAATGCTTCCAGCCATCCATTGCACTAATGGATTGGTCATCAGCTGGCTGTCTATGTCCCGCATCAATATAGACCAAAGTACAGAGGGTTAGGCTATGCTATTGTGCACCTACCTGATGCATCAGAAGGTGCGAGGCCCTTGCTAAATTCTGTGCACAGACTTTGAGATCTATGCTTTAGACTGTATCTAAACCTGCTCCAACATGGACTGACATTCTGGCCTACTTTCAGCCGATGCGACTTGTCTGTCGCTGAACAGTCGCTTTTTATGTATTCAGCACCTATGTATAATGTTGTAAAAATGCTCTAGAAGCTAAAGTCGCAGAAATGTCACACATATTTGGCCTGCAACTTTCTGTGCGACAAATTCAGACAGGAAAAATCAGTATAAATCCTTAGAAAATTATCCCCCAGTGTCTCCATCTGCTGGCGGTATTGAATAAGCATTGCTGCACTGATGGGGTATGCATTAGACGAAAAAAAAGAAGAAAAAGAAGAATAATACGCCCAGAAAAGAGGCGAAAAGGAGAAAAACGTAAAAAAACGTGAAAAAAAAGTAAGAGGAAGAGAAGGGAAAAAAAGGTGGAAATGGGTTTAAAAGTGATTTCGGCGGAGAAATATATATATATATATATATATATATATGCGCACACACACACATAGATATAAACGTATTCTCCGTTGAGATATTGCAGCCGCTGCTGTGTCCAGGCCCAGGAGCCTTAGCACTGTGCTGTGATGTCACTCAATACCACTGACATCACTAGGTGTAAACAACATCTCTCCTTTGCTGTGTATGTGACTATGGAGCTGTTTGGTGATGTCGTCTATTACGGCCTTCATAGAAGCAACAGGAGATTGTTGCATCCATCTTGAACCCTCAGAACTACAGTGCTATGATGTCACTCACTTCCACAGGCCTTGCAGAGTGTAAACAACAACAACCCAGCTTTGTTGTGTATGTAACCAAAGGGATTTGTGATGTCACCTAGAACCTTCACAGCAGCGACAGCTTTATGAGGAGCATCAGCACTGCTCTGCCTGAGCAGAACCATCACCGCCATAGGTTGTCAAATAACCCGGATTTAACCCACACAGGTAAGTCCAATGGGATGCAGGCATGTCCTCTATGCTTACAGCTTCCCGTGGGTGTTGGTTTGATACCGTTTGGGGACAGCCAAGGAGGCATCTGCAGGCAACAAAGGTAGGTGTGTGCTTGTGTGTGTGTTTCCTATGCAGATCCTAAGCCCAGTGTCACATGCAAGTAGGAGGAGTAAGAAGGGTTCCTGGCAAATCCGGGTTATGGATTGCATTTAAAAAGGCCCCGTGGGAGTGCAATGGGCCCCTGTCTTGCTGCTTAGCAATAATGGTATGGGTTTAGGTTCTGCTGTGTGTACTGGTGGTTGACTGCCCCCCAGCCCAGAGTGTGCATGGAAAATTGTCTGGCAGCCTCCCTGACAGCAAGCAGTGATAGTGCCCATGAAGGGGACCTTGTTGGGCCCGCCCCTTTCACGGTTATCGCTTCTCGGCCTTTTGGCTAAGATCAAGTGTAGTATCTGTTCTTATCAGTTTAATATCTGATACGTCCCCTATCTGGGGACCATATATTAAATGGATTTTTGAGAACGGGGGCCGATTTCGAAGCTTGCTTCCGTCGCCCTATGCATTGACCCGATATGGCAGTATCTTCGGGTACAGTGCACCACCCCCTTACAGGGTTAAAAAGAAAGATTCCTACTTTCATTGCTACCTGCTTGCTGGCTAGCCAGCTAGCCAGCCCTGTGGGCCTTGCTGCTGCTGCAGCCAAAAAACAAAAGGTGGTGCTGCTGCTGCTTCTGCTGCTTCTGCTTCTGCTTGTGTCTGGCCCCTGTTGGAGCGTCCAGGCACAGGACTTCTGCTGCTGCTGACTAAATGGCCTCCTTAATTGGATCATTTGAGTAGCCAGCACACCTGTGCAGGTAGGGCATGACATGATAGGCAGCTGCCTTGATAGCGGGTGGGTGCTGAATGTTCCTAATTGACAAAATAAGATTAATGCTTATGAAGAAATATAAAATCTCATCCCTTCCCCAATATCGCGCCACACCCCTACCCCTTAATTCCCTGGTTGAACGTGATGGACATATGTCTTTTTTCGACCGTACTAACTATGTAACTATGTAACATAACATGGGGGGGGGGGGTCTCCTGGCTGTTCACACAGGTGTGTCATTGCTGTACATTGACCATGCATTGCTTCTGTGGTATTGCAAAGGCAAAGACAAATGCTTCCAGCCATCCATTGCACTAATGGATTGGTCATCAGCTGGCTGTCTATGTCCCGCATCAATATAGACCAAAGTACAGAGGGTTAGGCTATGCTATTGTGCACCTACCTGATGCATCAGAAGGTGCGAGGCCCTTGCTAAATTCTGTGCACAGACTTTGAGATCTATGCTTTAGACTGTATCTAAACCTGCTCCAACATGGACTGACATTCTGGCCTACTTTCAGCCGATGCGACTTGTCTGTCGCTGAACAGTCGCTTTTTATGTATTCAGCACCTATGTATAATGTTGTAAAAATGCTCTAGAAGCTAAAGTCGCAGAAATGTCACACATATTTGGCCTGCAACTTTCTGTGCGACAAATTCAGACAGGAAAAATCAGTATAAATCCTTAGAAAATTATCCCCCAGTGTCTCCATCTGCTGGCGGTATTGAATAAGCATTGCTGCACTGATGGGGTATGCATTAGACGAAAAAAAAGAAGAAAAAGAAGAATAATACGCCCAGAAAAGAGGCGAAAAGGAGAAAAACGTAAAAAAACGTGAAAAAAAAGTAAGAGGAAGAGAAGGGAAAAAAAGGTGGAAATGGGTTTAAAAGTGATTTCGGCGGAGAAATATATATATATATATATATATATATATATATATATATATATATATATATATATATGCGCACACACACACATAGATATAAATGTATTCTCCGTTGAGATATTGCAGCCGCTGCTGTGTCCAGGCCCAGGAGCCTTAGCACTGTGCTGTGATGTCACTCAATACCACTGACATCACTAGGTGTAAACAACATCTCTCCTTTGCTGTGTATGTGACTATGGAGCTGTTTGGTGATGTCGTCTATTACGGCCTTCATAGAAGCAACAGGAGATTGTTGCATCCATCTTGAACCCTCAGAACTACAGTGCTATGATGTCACTCACTTCCACAGGCCTTGCAGAGTGTAAACAACAACAACCCAGCTTTGTTGTGTATGTAACCAAAGGGATTTGTGATGTCACCTAGAACCTTCACAGCAGCGACAGCTTTATGAGGAGCATCAGCACTGCTCTGCCTGAGCAGAACCATCACCGCCATAGGTTGTCAAATAACCCGGATTTAACCCACACAGGTAAGTCCAATGGGGTGCAGGCATGTCCTCTATGCTTACAGCTTCCCGTGGGTGTTGGTTTGATACCGTTTGGGGACAGCCAAGGAGGCATCTGCAGGCAACAAAGGTAGGTGTGTGCTTGTGTGTGTGTTTCCTATGCAGATCCTAAGCCCAGTGTCACATGCAAGTAGGAGGAGTAAGAAGGGTTCCTGGCAAATCCGGGTTATGGATTGCATTTAAAAAGGCCCCGTGGGAGTGCAATGGGCCCCTGTCTTGCTGCTTAGCAATAATGGTATGGGTTTAGGTTCTGCTGTGTGTACTGGTGGTTGACTGCCCCCCAGCCCAGAGTGTGCATGGAAAATTGTCTGGCAGCCTCCCTGACAGCAAGCAGTGATAGTGCCCATGAAGGGGACCTTGTTGGGCCCGCCCCTTTCACGGTTATCGCTTCTCGGCCTTTTGGCTAAGATCAAGTGTAGTATCTGTTCTTATCAGTTTAATATCTGATACGTCCCCTATCTGGGGACCATATATTAAATGGATTTTTGAGAACGGGGGCCGATTTCGAAGCTTGCTTCCGTCGCCCTATGCATTGACCCGATATGGCAGTATCTTCGGGTACAGTGCACCACCCCCTTACAGGGTTAAAAAGAAAGATTCCTACTTTCATTGCTACCTGCTTGCTGGCTAGCCAGCTAGCCAGCCCTGTGGGCCTTGCTGCTGCTGCAGCCAAAAAACAAAAGGTGGTGCTGCTGCTGCTTCTGCTGCTTCTGCTTCTGCTTGTGTCTGGCCCCTGTTGGAGCGTCCAGGCACAGGACTTCTGCTGCTGCTGACTAAATGGCCTCCTTAATTGGATCATTTGAGTAGCCAGCACACCTGTGCAGGTAGGGCATGACATGATAGGCAGCTGCCTTGATAGCGGGTGGGTGCTGAATGTTCCTAATTGACAAAATAAGATTAATGCTTATGAAGAAATATAAAATCTCATCCCTTCCCCAATATCGCGCCACACCCCTACCCCTTAATTCCCTGGTTGAACGTGATGGACATATGTCTTTTTTCGACCGTACTAACTATGTAACTATGTAACATAACATGGGGGGGGGGTCTCCTGGCTGTTCACACAGGTGTGTCATTGCTGTACATTGACCATGCATTGCTTCTGTGGTATTGCAAAGGCAAAGACAAATGCTTCCAGCCATCCATTGCACTAATGGATTGGTCATCAGCTGGCTGTCTATGTCCCGCATCAATATAGACCAAAGTACAGAGGGTTAGGCTATGCTATTGTGCACCTACCTGATGCATCAGAAGGTGCGAGGCCCTTGCTAAATTCTGTGCACAGACTTTGAGATCTATGCTTTAGACTGTATCTAAACCTGCTCCAACATGGACTGACATTCTGGCCTACTTTCAGCCGATGCGACTTGTCTGTCGCTGAACAGTCGCTTTTTATGTATTCAGCACCTATGTATAATGTTGTAAAAATGCTCTAGAAGCTAAAGTCGCAGAAATGTCACACATATTTGGCCTGCAACTTTCTGTGCGACAAATTCAGACAGGAAAAATCAGTATAAATCCTTAGAAAATTATCCCCCAGTGTCTCCATCTGCTGGCGGTATTGAATAAGCATTGCTGCACTGATGGGGTATGCATTAGATGAAAAAAAAGAAGAAAAAGAAGAATAATACGCCCAGAAAAGAGGCGAAAAGGAGAAAAACGTAAAAAAACGTGAAAAAAAAGTAAGAGGAAGAGAAGGGAAAAAAAGGTGGAAATGGGTTTAAAAGTGATTTCGGCGGAGAAATATATATATATATATATATATATATATATATATGCGCACACACACACATAGATATAAACGTATTCTCCGTTGAGATATTGCAGCCGCTGCTGTGTCCAGGCCCAGGAGCCTTAGCACTGTGCTGTGATGTCACTCAATACCACTGACATCACTAGGTGTAAACAACATCTCTCCTTTGCTGTGTATGTGACTATGGAGCTGTTTGGTGATGTCGTCTATTACGGCCTTCATAGAAGCAACAGGAGATTGTTGCATCCATCTTGAACCCTCAGAACTACAGTGCTATGATGTCACTCACTTCCACAGGCCTTGCAGAGTGTAAACAACAACAACCCAGCTTTGTTGTGTATGTAACCAAAGGGATTTGTGATGTCACCTAGAACCTTCACAGCAGCGACAGCTTTATGAGGAGCATCAGCACTGCTCTGCCTGAGCAGAACCATCACCGCCATAGGTTGTCAAATAACCCGGATTTAACCCACACAGGTAAGTCCAATGGGGTGCAGGCATGTCCTCTATGCTTACAGCTTCCCGTGGGTGTTGGTTTGATACCGTTTGGGGACAGCCAAGGAGGCATCTGCAGGCAACAAAGGTAGGTGTGTGCTTGTGTGTGTGTTTCCTATGCAGATCCTAAGCCCAGTGTCACATGCAAGTAGGAGGAGTAAGAAGGGTTCCTGGCAAATCCGGGTTATGGATTGCATTTAAAAAGGCCCCGTGGGAGTGCAATGGGCCCCTGTCTTGCTGCTTAGCAATAATGGTATGGGTTTAGGTTCTGCTGTGTGTACTGGTGGTTGACTGCCCCCCAGCCCAGAGTGTGCATGGAAAATTGTCTGGCAGCCTCCCTGACAGCAAGCAGTGATAGTGCCCATGAAGGGGACCTTGTTGGGCCCGCCCCTTTCACGGTTATCGCTTCTCGGCCTTTTGGCTAAGATCAAGTGTAGTATCTGTTCTTATCAGTTTAATATCTGATACGTCCCCTATCTGGGGACCATATATTAAATGGATTTTTGAGAACGGGGGCCGATTTCGAAGCTTGCTTCCGTCGCCCTATGCATTGACCCGATATGGCAGTATCTTCGGGTACAGTGCACCACCCCCTTACAGGGTTAAAAAGAAAGATTCCTACTTTCATTGCTACCTGCTTGCTGGCTAGCCAGCTAGCCAGCCCTGTGGGCCTTGCTGCTGCTGCAGCCAAAAAACAAAAGGTGGTGCTGCTGCTGCTTCTGCTGCTTCTGCTTCTGCTTGTGTCTGGCCCCTGTTGGAGCGTCCAGGCACAGGACTTCTGCTGCTGCTGACTAAATGGCCTCCTTAATTGGATCATTTGAGTAGCCAGCACACCTGTGCAGGTAGGGCATGACATGATAGGCAGCTGCCTTGATAGCGGGTGGGTGCTGAATGTTCCTAATTGACAAAATAAGATTAATGCTTATGAAGAAATATAAAATCTCATCCCTTCCCCAATATCGCGCCACACCCCTACCCCTTAATTCCCTGGTTGAACGTGATGGACATATGTCTTTTTTCGACCGTACTAACTATGTAACTATGTAACATAACATGGGGGGGGGGGTCTCCTGGCTGTTCACACAGGTGTGTCATTGCTGTACATTGACCATGCATTGCTTCTGTGGTATTGCAAAGGCAAAGACAAATGCTTCCAGCCATCCATTGCACTAATGGATTGGTCATCAGCTGGCTGTCTATGTCCCGCATCAATATAGACCAAAGTACAGAGGGTTAGGCTATGCTATTGTGCACCTACCTGATGCATCAGAAGGTGCGAGGCCCTTGCTAAATTCTGTGCACAGACTTTGAGATCTATGCTTTAGACTGTATCTAAACCTGCTCCAACATGGACTGACATTCTGGCCTACTTTCAGCCGATGCGACTTGTCTGTCGCTGAACAGTCGCTTTTTATGTATTCAGCACCTATGTATAATGTTGTAAAAATGCTCTAGAAGCTAAAGTCGCAGAAATGTCACACATATTTGGCCTGCAACTTTCTGTGCGACAAATTCAGACAGGAAAAATCAGTATAAATCCTTAGAAAATTATCCCCCAGTGTCTCCATCTGCTGGCGGTATTGAATAAGCATTGCTGCACTGATGGGGTATGCATTAGACGAAAAAAAAGAAGAAAAAGAAGAATAATACGCCCAGAAAAGAGGCGAAAAGGAGAAAAACGTAAAAAAACGTGAAAAAAAAGTAAGAGGAAGAGAAGGGAAAAAAAGGTGGAAATGGGTTTAAAAGTGATTTCGGCGGAGAAATATATATATATATATATATATATATATATATATATATATATATATATGCGCACACACACACATAGATATAAACGTATTCTCCGTTGAGATATTGCAGCCGCTGCTGTGTCCAGGCCCAGGAGCCTTAGCACTGTGCTGTGATGTCACTCAATACCACTGACATCACTAGGTGTAAACAACATCTCTCCTTTGCTGTGTATGTGACTATGGAGCTGTTTGGTGATGTCGTCTATTACGGCCTTCATAGAAGCAACAGGAGATTGTTGCATCCATCTTGAACCCTCAGAACTACAGTGCTATGATGTCACTCACTTCCACAGGCCTTGCAGAGTGTAAACAACAACAACCCAGCTTTGTTGTGTATGTAACCAAAGGGATTTGTGATGTCACCTAGAACCTTCACAGCAGCGACAGCTTTATGAGGAGCATCAGCACTGCTCTGCCTGAGCAGAACCATCACCGCCATAGGTTGTCAAATAACCCGGATTTAACCCACACAGGTAAGTCCAATGGGGTGCAGGCATGTCCTCTATGCTTACAGCTTCCCGTGGGTGTTGGTTTGATACCGTTTGGGGACAGCCAAGGAGGCATCTGCAGGCAACAAAGGTAGGTGTGTGCTTGTGTGTGTGTTTCCTATGCAGATCCTAAGCCCAGTGTCACATGCAAGTAGGAGGAGTAAGAAGGGTTCCTGGCAAATCCGGGTTATGGATTGCATTTAAAAAGGCCCCGTGGGAGTGCAATGGGCCCCTGTCTTGCTGCTTAGCAATAATGGTATGGGTTTAGGTTCTGCTGTGTGTACTGGTGGTTGACTGCCCCCCAGCCCAGAGTGTGCATGGAAAATTGTCTGGCAGCCTCCCTGACAGCAAGCAGTGATAGTGCCCATGAAGGGGACCTTGTTGGGCCCGCCCCTTTCACGGTTATCGCTTCTCGGCCTTTTGGCTAAGATCAAGTGTAGTATCTGTTCTTATCAGTTTAATATCTGATACGTCCCCTATCTGGGGACCATATATTAAATGGATTTTTGAGAACGGGGGCCGATTTCGAAGCTTGCTTCCGTCGCCCTATGCATTGACCCGATATGGCAGTATCTTCGGGTACAGTGCACCACCCCCTTACAGGGTTAAAAAGAAAGATTCCTACTTTCATTGCTACCTGCTTGCTGGCTAGCCAGCTAGCCAGCCCTGTGGGCCTTGCTGCTGCTGCAGCCAAAAAACAAAAGGTGGTGCTGCTGCTGCTTCTGCTGCTTCTGCTTCTGCTTGTGTCTGGCCCCTGTTGGAGCGTCCAGGCACAGGACTTCTGCTGCTGCTGACTAAATGGCCTCCTTAATTGGATCATTTGAGTAGCCAGCACACCTGTGCAGGTAGGGCATGACATGATAGGCAGCTGCCTTGATAGCGGGTGGGTGCTGAATGTTCCTAATTGACAAAATAAGATTAATGCTTATGAAGAAATATAAAATCTCATCCCTTCCCCAATATCGCGCCACACCCCTACCCCTTAATTCCCTGGTTGAACGTGATGGACATATGTCTTTTTTCGACCGTACTAACTATGTAACTATGTAACATAACATGGGGGGGGGGGGTCTCCTGGCTGTTCACACAGGTGTGTCATTGCTGTACATTGACCATGCATTGCTTCTGTGGTATTGCAAAGGCAAAGACAAATGCTTCCAGCCATCCATTGCACTAATGGATTGGTCATCAGCTGGCTGTCTATGTCCCGCATCAATATAGACCAAAGTACAGAGGGTTAGGCTATGCTATTGTGCACCTACCTGATGCATCAGAAGGTGCGAGGCCCTTGCTAAATTCTGTGCACAGACTTTGAGATCTATGCTTTAGACTGTATCTAAACCTGCTCCAACATGGACTGACATTCTGGCCTACTTTCAGCCGATGCGACTTGTCTGTCGCTGAACAGTCGCTTTTTATGTATTCAGCACCTATGTATAATGTTGTAAAAATGCTCTAGAAGCTAAAGTCGCAGAAATGTCACACATATTTGGCCTGCAACTTTCTGTGCGACAAATTCAGACAGGAAAAATCAGTATAAATCCTTAGAAAATTATCCCCCAGTGTCTCCATCTGCTGGCGGTATTGAATAAGCATTGCTGCACTGATGGGGTATGCATTAGACGAAAAAAAAGAAGAAAAAGAAGAATAATACGCCCAGAAAAGAGGCGAAAAGGAGAAAAACGTAAAAAAACGTGAAAAAAAAGTAAGAGGAAGAGAAGGGAAAAAAAGGTGGAAATGGGTTTAAAAGTGATTTCGGCGGAGAAATATATATATATATATATATATATATATATATATATATATATATGCGCACACACACACATAGATATAAACGTATTCTCCGTTGAGATATTGCAGCCGCTGCTGTGTCCAGGCCCAGGAGCCTTAGCACTGTGCTGTGATGTCACTCAATACCACTGACATCACTAGGTGTAAACAACATCTCTCCTTTGCTGTGTATGTGACTATGGAGCTGTTTGGTGATGTCGTCTATTACGGCCTTCATAGAAGCAACAGGAGATTGTTGCATCCATCTTGAACCCTCAGAACTACAGTGCTATGATGTCACTCACTTCCACAGGCCTTGCAGAGTGTAAACAACAACAACCCAGCTTTGTTGTGTATGTAACCAAAGGGATTTGTGATGTCACCTAGAACCTTCACAGCAGCGACAGCTTTATGAGGAGCATCAGCACTGCTCTGCCTGAGCAGAACCATCACCGCCATAGGTTGTCAAATAACCCGGATTTAACCCACACAGGTAAGTCCAATGGGGTGCAGGCATGTCCTCTATGCTTACAGCTTCCCGTGGGTGTTGGTTTGATACCGTTTGGGGACAGCCAAGGAGGCATCTGCAGGCAACAAAGGTAGGTGTGTGCTTGTGTGTGTGTTTCCTATGCAGATCCTAAGCCCAGTGTCACATGCAAGTAGGAGGAGTAAGAAGGGTTCCTGGCAAATCCGGGTTATGGATTGCATTTAAAAAGGCCCCGTGGGAGTGCAATGGGCCCCTGTCTTGCTGCTTAGCAATAATGGTATGGGTTTAGGTTCTGCTGTGTGTACTGGTGGTTGACTGCCCCCCAGCCCAGAGTGTGCATGGAAAATTGTCTGGCAGCCTCCCTGACAGCAAGCAGTGATAGTGCCCATGAAGGGGACCTTGTTGGGCCCGCCCCTTTCACGGTTATCGCTTCTCGGCCTTTTGGCTAAGATCAAGTGTAGTATCTGTTCTTATCAGTTTAATATCTGATACGTCCCCTATCTGGGGACCATATATTAAATGGATTTTTGAGAACGGGGGCCGATTTCGAAGCTTGCTTCCGTCGCCCTATGCATTGACCCGATATGGCAGTATCTTCGGGTACAGTGCACCACCCCCTTACAGGGTTAAAAAGAAAGATTCCTACTTTCATTGCTACCTGCTTGCTGGCTAGCCAGCTAGCCAGCCCTGTGGGCCTTGCTGCTGCTGCAGCCAAAAAACAAAAGGTGGTGCTGCTGCTGCTTCTGCTGCTTCTGCTTCTGCTTGTGTCTGGCCCCTGTTGGAGCGTCCAGGCACAGGACTTCTGCTGCTGCTGACTAAATGGCCTCCTTAATTGGATCATTTGAGTAGCCAGCACACCTGTGCAGGTAGGGCATGACATGATAGGCAGCTGCCTTGATAGCGGGTGGGTGCTGAATGTTCCTAATTGACAAAATAAGATTAATGCTTATGAAGAAATATAAAATCTCATCCCTTCCCCAATATCGCGCCACACCCCTACCCCTTAATTCCCTGGTTGAACGTGATGGACATATGTCTTTTTTCGACCGTACTAACTATGTAACTATGTAACATAACATGGGGGGGGGGGGGGGTCTCCTGGCTGTTCACACAGGTGTGTCATTGCTGTACATTGACCATGCATTGCTTCTGTGGTATTGCAAAGGCAAAGACAAATGCTTCCAGCCATCCATTGCACTAATGGATTGGTCATCAGCTGGCTGTCTATGTCCCGCATCAATATAGACCAAAGTACAGAGGGTTAGGCTATGCTATTGTGCACCTACCTGATGCATCAGAAGGTGCGAGGCCCTTGCTAAATTCTGTGCACAGACTTTGAGATCTATGCTTTAGACTGTATCTAAACCTGCTCCAACATGGACTGACATTCTGGCCTACTTTCAGCCGATGCGACTTGTCTGTCGCTGAACAGTCGCTTTTTATGTATTCAGCACCTATGTATAATGTTGTAAAAATGCTCTAGAAGCTAAAGTCGCAGAAATGTCACACATATTTGGCCTGCAACTTTCTGTGCGACAAATTCAGACAGGAAAAATCAGTATAAATCCTTAGAAAATTATCCCCCAGTGTCTCCATCTGCTGGCGGTATTGAATAAGCATTGCTGCACTGATGGGGTATGCATTAGACGAAAAAAAAGAAGAAAAAGAAGAATAATACGCCCAGAAAAGAGGCGAAAAGGAGAAAAACGTAAAAAAACGTGAAAAAAAAGTAAGAGGAAGAAGAAGGGAAAAAAAGGTGGAAATGGGTTTAAAAGTGATTTCGGCGGAGAAATATATATATATATATATATATATATATATATATATATATATATATGCGCACACACACACATAGATATAAACGTATTCTCCGTTGAGATATTGCAGCCGCTGCTGTGTCCAGGCCCAGGAGCCTTAGCACTGTGCTGTGATGTCACTCAATACCACTGACATCACTAGGTGTAAACAACATCTCTCCTTTGCTGTGTATGTGACTATGGAGCTGTTTGGTGATGTCGTCTATTACGGCCTTCATAGAAGCAACAGGAGATTGTTGCATCCATCTTGAACCCTCAGAACTACAGTGCTATGATGTCACTCACTTCCACAGGCCTTGCAGAGTGTAAACAACAACAACCCAGCTTTGTTGTGTATGTAACCAAAGGGATTTGTGATGTCACCTAGAACCTTCACAGCAGCGACAGCTTTATGAGGAGCATCAGCACTGCTCTGCCTGAGCAGAACCATCACCGCCATAGGTTGTCAAATAACCCGGATTTAACCCACACAGGTAAGTCCAATGGGGTGCAGGCATGTCCTCTATGCTTACAGCTTCCCGTGGGTGTTGGTTTGATACCGTTTGGGGACAGCCAAGGAGGCATCTGCAGGCAACAAAGGTAGGTGTGTGCTTGTGTGTGTGTTTCCTATGCAGATCCTAAGCCCAGTGTCACATGCAAGTAGGAGGAGTAAGAAGGGTTCCTGGCAAATCCGGGTTATGGATTGCATTTAAAAAGGCCCCGTGGGAGTGCAATGGGCCCCTGTCTTGCTGCTTAGCAATAATGGTATGGGTTTAGGTTCTGCTGTGTGTACTGGTGGTTGACTGCCCCCCAGCCCAGAGTGTGCATGGAAAATTGTCTGGCAGCCTCCCTGACAGCAAGCAGTGATAGTGCCCATGAAGGGGACCTTGTTGGGCCCGCCCCTTTCACGGTTATCGCTTCTCGGCCTTTTGGCTAAGATCAAGTGTAGTATCTGTTCTTATCAGTTTAATATCTGATACGTCCCCTATCTGGGGACCATATATTAAATGGATTTTTGAGAACGGGGGCCGATTTCGAAGCTTGCTTCCGTCGCCCTATGCATTGACCCGATATGGCAGTATCTTCGGGTACAGTGCACCACCCCCTTACAGGGTTAAAAAGAAAGATTCCTACTTTCATTGCTACCTGCTTGCTGGCTAGCCAGCTAGCCAGCCCTGTGGGCCTTGCTGCTGCTGCAGCCAAAAAACAAAAGGTGGTGCTGCTGCTGCTTCTGCTGCTTCTGCTTCTGCTTCTGCTTGTGTCTGGCCCCTGTTGGAGCGTCCAGGCACAGGACTTCTGCTGCTGCTGACTAAATGGCCTCCTTAATTGGATCATTTGAGTAGCCAGCACACCTGTGCAGGTAGGGCATGACATGATAGGCAGCTGCCTTGATAGCGGGTGGGTGCTGAATGTTCCTAATTGACAAAATAAGATTAATGCTTATGAAGAAATATAAAATCTCATCCCTTCCCCAATATCGCGCCACACCCCTACCCCTTAATTCCCTGGTTGAACGTGATGGACATATGTCTTTTTTCGACCGTACTAACTATGTAACTATGTAACATAACATGGGGGGGGGGGGGGGGTCTCCTGGCTGTTCACACAGGTGTGTCATTGCTGTACATTGACCATGCATTGCTTCTGTGGTATTGCAAAGGCAAAGACAAATGCTTCCAGCCATCCATTGCACTAATGGATTGGTCATCAGCTGGCTGTCTATGTCCCGCATCAATATAGACCAAAGTACAGAGGGTTAGGCTATGCTATTGTGCACCTACCTGATGCATCAGAAGGTGCGAGGCCCTTGCTAAATTCTGTGCACAGACTTTGAGATCTATGCTTTAGACTGTATCTAAACCTGCTCCAACATGGACTGACATTCTGGCCTACTTTCAGCCGATGCGACTTGTCTGTCGCTGAACAGTCGCTTTTTATGTATTCAGCACCTATGTATAATGTTGTAAAAATGCTCTAGAAGCTAAAGTCGCAGAAATGTCACACATATTTGGCCTGCAACTTTCTGTGCGACAAATTCAGACAGGAAAAATCAGTATAAATCCTTAGAAAATTATCCCCCAGTGTCTCCATCTGCTGGCGGTATTGAATAAGCATTGCTGCACTGATGGGGTATGCATTAGACGAAAAAAAAGAAGAAAAAGAAGAATAATACGCCCAGAAAAGAGGCGAAAAGGAGAAAAACGTAAAAAAACGTGAAAAAAAAGTAAGAGGAAGAGAAGGGAAAAAAAGGTGGAAATGGGTTTAAAAGTGATTTCGGCGGAGAATATATATATATATATATATATATATATATATATATATATATATATGCGCACACACACACATAGATATAAACGTATTCTCCGTTGAGATATTGCAGCCGCTGCTGTGTCCAGGCCCAGGAGCCTTAGCACTGTGCTGTGATGTCACTCAATACCACTGACATCACTAGGTGTAAACAACATCTCTCCTTTGCTGTGTATGTGACTATGGAGCTGTTTGGTGATGTCGTCTATTACGGCCTTCATAGAAGCAACAGGAGATTGTTGCATCCATCTTGAACCCTCAGAACTACAGTGCTATGATGTCACTCACTTCCACAGGCCTTGCAGAGTGTAAACAACAACAACCCAGCTTTGTTGTGTATGTAACCAAAGGGATTTGTGATGTCACCTAGAACCTTCACAGCAGCGACAGCTTTATGAGGAGCATCAGCACTGCTCTGCCTGAGCAGAACCATCACCGCCATAGGTTGTCAAATAACCCGGATTTAACCCACACAGGTAAGTCCAATGGGGTGCAGGCATGTCCTCTATGCTTACAGCTTCCCGTGGGTGTTGGTTTGATACCGTTTGGGGACAGCCAAGGAGGCATCTGCAGGCAACAAAGGTAGGTGTGTGCTTGTGTGTGTGTTTCCTATGCAGATCCTAAGCCCAGTGTCACATGCAAGTAGGAGGAGTAAGAAGGGTTCCTGGCAAATCCGGGTTATGGATTGCATTTAAAAAGGCCCCGTGGGAGTGCAATGGGCCCCTGTCTTGCTGCTTAGCAATAATGGTATGGGTTTAGGTTCTGCTGTGTGTACTGGTGGTTGACTGCCCCCCAGCCCAGAGTGTGCATGGAAAATTGTCTGGCAGCCTCCCTGACAGCAAGCAGTGATAGTGCCCATGAAGGGGACCTTGTTGGGCCCGCCCCTTTCACGGTTATCGCTTCTCGGCCTTTTGGCTAAGATCAAGTGTAGTATCTGTTCTTATCAGTTTAATATCTGATACGTCCCCTATCTGGGGACCATATATTAAATGGATTTTTGAGAACGGGGGCCGATTTCGAAGCTTGCTTCCGTCGCCCTATGCATTGACCCGATATGGCAGTATCTTCGGGTACAGTGCACCACCCCCTTACAGGGTTAAAAAGAAAGATTCCTACTTTCATTGCTACCTGCTTGCTGGCTAGCCAGCTAGCCAGCCCTGTGGGCCTTGCTGCTGCTGCAGCCAAAAAACAAAAGGTGGTGCTGCTGCTGCTTCTGCTGCTTCTGCTTCTGCTTGTGTCTGGCCCCTGTTGGAGCGTCCAGGCACAGGACTTCTGCTGCTGCTGACTAAATGGCCTCCTTAATTGGATCATTTGAGTAGCCAGCACACCTGTGCAGGTAGGGCATGACATGATAGGCAGCTGCCTTGATAGCGGGTGGGTGCTGAATGTTCCTAATTGACAAAATAAGATTAATGCTTATGAAGAAATATAAAATCTCATCCCTTCCCCAATATCGCGCCACACCCCTACCCCTTAATTCCCTGGTTGAACGTGATGGACATATGTCTTTTTTCGACCGTACTAACTATGTAACTATGTAACATAACATGGGGGGGGGGGGGGGTCTCCTGGCTGTTCACACAGGTGTGTCATTGCTGTACATTGACCATGCATTGCTTCTGTGGTATTGCAAAGGCAAAGACAAATGCTTCCAGCCATCCATTGCACTAATGGATTGGTCATCAGCTGGCTGTCTATGTCCCGCATCAATATAGACCAAAGTACAGAGGGTTAGGCTATGCTATTGTGCACCTACCTGATGCATCAGAAGGTGCGAGGCCCTTGCTAAATTCTGTGCACAGACTTTGAGATCTATGCTTTAGACTGTATCTAAACCTGCTCCAACATGGACTGACATTCTGGCCTACTTTCAGCCGATGCGACTTGTCTGTCGCTGAACAGTCGCTTTTTATGTATTCAGCACCTATGTATAATGTTGTAAAAATGCTCTAGAAGCTAAAGTCGCAGAAATGTCACACATATTTGGCCTGCAACTTTCTGTGCGACAAATTCAGACAGGAAAAATCAGTATAAATCCTTAGAAAATTATCCCCCAGTGTCTCCATCTGCTGGCGGTATTGAATAAGCATTGCTGCACTGATGGGGTATGCATTAGACGAAAAAAAAGAAGAAAAAGAAGAATAATACGCCCAGAAAAGAGGCGAAAAGGAGAAAAACGTAAAAAAACGTGAAAAAAAAGTAAGAGGAAGAGAAGGGAAAAAAAGGTGGAAATGGGTTTAAAAGTGATTTCGGCGGAGAATATATATATATATATATATATATATATATATATATATATATATGCGCACACACACACATAGATATAAACGTATTCTCCGTTGAGATATTGCAGCCGCTGCTGTGTCCAGGCCCAGGAGCCTTAGCACTGTGCTGTGATGTCACTCAATACCACTGACATCACTAGGTGTAAACAACATCTCTCCTTTGCTGTGTATGTGACTATGGAGCTGTTTGGTGATGTCGTCTATTACGGCCTTCATAGAAGCAACAGGAGATTGTTGCATCCATCTTGAACCCTCAGAACTACAGTGCTATGATGTCACTCACTTCCACAGGCCTTGCAGAGTGTAAACAACAACAACCCAGCTTTGTTGTGTATGTAACCAAAGGGATTTGTGATGTCACCTAGAACCTTCACAGCAGCGACAGCTTTATGAGGAGCATCAGCACTGCTCTGCCTGAGCAGAACCATCACCGCCATAGGTTGTCAAATAACCCGGATTTAACCCACACAGGTAAGTCCAATGGGGTGCAGGCATGTCCTCTATGCTTACAGCTTCCCGTGGGTGTTGGTTTGATACCGTTTGGGGACAGCCAAGGAGGCATCTGCAGGCAACAAAGGTAGGTGTGTGCTTGTGTGTGTGTTTCCTATGCAGATCCTAAGCCCAGTGTCACATGCAAGTAGGAGGAGTAAGAAGGGTTCCTGGCAAATCCGGGTTATGGATTGCATTTAAAAAGGCCCCGTGGGAGTGCAATGGGCCCCTGTCTTGCTGCTTAGCAATAATGGTATGGGTTTAGGTTCTGCTGTGTGTACTGGTGGTTGACTGCCCCCCAGCCCAGAGTGTGCATGGAAAATTGTCTGGCAGCCTCCCTGACAGCAAGCAGTGATAGTGCCCATGAAGGGGACCTTGTTGGGCCCGCCCCTTTCACGGTTATCGCTTCTCGGCCTTTTGGCTAAGATCAAGTGTAGTATCTGTTCTTATCAGTTTAATATCTGATACGTCCCCTATCTGGGGACCATATATTAAATGGATTTTTGAGAACGGGGGCCGATTTCGAAGCTTGCTTCCGTCGCCCTATGCATTGACCCGATATGGCAGTATCTTCGGGTACAGTGCACCACCCCCTTACAGGGTTAAAAAGAAAGATTCCTACTTTCATTGCTACCTGCTTGCTGGCTAGCCAGCTAGCCAGCCCTGTGGGCCTTGCTGCTGCTGCAGCCAAAAAACAAAAGGTGGTGCTGCTGCTGCTTCTGCTGCTTCTGCTTCTGCTTGTGTCTGGCCCCTGTTGGAGCGTCCAGGCACAGGACTTCTGCTGCTGCTGACTAAATGGCCTCCTTAATTGGATCATTTGAGTAGCCAGCACACCTGTGCAGGTAGGGCATGACATGATAGGCAGCTGCCTTGATAGCGGGTGGGTGCTGAATGTTCCTAATTGACAAAATAAGATTAATGCTTATGAAGAAATATAAAATCTCATCCCTTCCCCAATATCGCGCCACACCCCTACCCCTTAATTCCCTGGTTGAACGTGATGGACATATGTCTTTTTTCGACCGTACTAACTATGTAACTATGTAACATAACATGGGGGGGGGGGGGGGGGGGTCTCCTGGCTGTTCACACAGGTGTGTCATTGCTGTACATTGACCATGCATTGCTTCTGTGGTATTGCAAAGGCAAAGACAAATGCTTCCAGCCATCCATTGCACTAATGGATTGGTCATCAGCTGGCTGTCTATGTCCCGCATCAATATAGACCAAAGTACAGAGGGTTAGGCTATGCTATTGTGCACCTACCTGATGCATCAGAAGGTGCGAGGCCCTTGCTAAATTCTGTGCACAGACTTTGAGATCTATGCTTTAGACTGTATCTAAACCTGCTCCAACATGGACTGACATTCTGGCCTACTTTCAGCCGATGCGACTTGTCTGTCGCTGAACAGTCACTTTTTATGTATTCAGCACCTATGTATAATGTTGTAAAAATGCTCTAGAAGCTAAAGTCGCAGAAATGTCACACATATTTGGCCTGCAACTTTCTGTGCGACAAATTCAGACAGGAAAAATCAGTATAAATCCTTAGAAAATTATCCCCCAGTGTCTCCATCTGCTGGCGGTATTGAATAAGCATTGCTGCACTGATGGGGTATGCATTAGACGAAAAAAAAGAAGAAAAAGAAGAATAATACGCCCAGAAAAGAGGCGAAAAGGAGAAAAACGTAAAAAAACTTGAAAAAAAAGTAAGAGGAAGAGAAGGGAAAAAAAGGTGGAAATGGGTTTAAAAGTGATTTCGTCGGAGAAATATATATATATATATATATATATATATATATATATATATGCGCACACACACACATAGATATAAACGTATTCTCCGTTGAGATATTGCAGCCGCTGCTGTGTCCAGGCCCAGGAGCCTTAGCACTGTGCTGTGATGTCACTCAATACCACTGACATCACTAGGTGTAAACAACATCTCTCCTTTGCTGTGTATGTGACTATGGAGCTGTTTGGTGATGTCGTCTATTACGGCCTTCATAGAAGCAACAGGAGATTGTTGCATCCATCTTGAACCCTCAGAACTACAGTGCTATGATGTCACTCACTTCCACAGGCCTTGCAGAGTGTAAACAACAACAACCCAGCTTTGTTGTGTATGTAACCAAAGGGATTTGTGATGTCACCTAGAACCTTCACAGCAGCGACAGCTTTATGAGGAGCATCAGCACTGCTCTGCCTGAGCAGAACCATCACCGCCATAGGTTGTCAAATAACCCGGATTTAACCCACACAGGTAAGTCCAATGGGGTGCAGGCATGTCCTCTATGCTTACAGCTTCCCGTGGGTGTTGGTTTGATACCGTTTGGGGACAGCCAAGGAGGCATCTGCAGGCAACAAAGGTAGGTGTGTGCTTGTGTGTGTGTTTCCTATGCAGATCCTAAGCCCAGTGTCACATGCAAGTAGGAGGAGTAAGAAGGGTTCCTGGCAAATCCGGGTTATGGATTGCATTTAAAAAGGCCCCGTGGGAGTGCAATGGGCCCCTGTCTTGCTGCTTAGCAATAATGGTATGGGTTTAGGTTCTGCTGTGTGTACTGGTGGTTGACTGCCCCCCAGCCCAGAGTGTGCATGGAAAATTGTCTGGCAGCCTCCCTGACAGCAAGCAGTGATAGTGCCCATGAAGGGGACCTTGTTGGGCCCGCCCCTTTCACGGTTATCGCTTCTCGGCCTTTTGGCTAAGATCAAGTGTAGTATCTGTTCTTATCAGTTTAATATCTGATACGTCCCCTATCTGGGGACCATATATTAAATGGATTTTTGAGAACGGGGGCCGATTTCGAAGCTTGCTTCCGTCGCCCTATGCATTGACCCGATATGGCAGTATCTTCGGGTACAGTGCACCACCCCCTTACAGGGTTAAAAAGAAAGATTCCTACTTTCATTGCTACCTGCTTGCTGGCTAGCCAGCTAGCCAGCCCTGTGGGCCTTGCTGCTGCTGCAGCCAAAAAACAAAAGGTGGTGCTGCTTCTGCTGCTTCTGCTTCTGCTTCTGCTTGTGTCTGGCCCCTGTTGGAGCGTCCAGGCACAGGACTTCTGCTGCTGCTGACTAAATGGCCTCCTTAATTGGATCATTTGAGTAGCCAGCACACCTGTGCAGGTAGGGCATGACATGATAGGCAGCTGCCTTGATAGCGGGTGGGTGCTGAATGTTCCTAATTGACAAAATAAGATTAATGCTTATGAAGAAATATAAAATCTCATCCCTTCCCCAATATCGCGCCACACCCCTACCCCTTAATTCCCTGGTTGAACGTGATGGACATATGTCTTTTTTCGACCGTACTAACTATGTAACTATGTAACATAACATGGGGGGGGGGGGGGGGGGTCTCCTGGCTGTTCACACAGGTGTGTCATTGCTGTACATTGACCATGCATTGCTTCTGTGGTATTGCAAAGGCAAAGACAAATGCTTCCAGCCATCCATTGCACTAATGGATTGGTCATCAGCTGGCTGTCTATGTCCCGCATCAATATAGACCAAAGTACAGAGGGTTAGGCTATGCTATTGTGCACCTACCTGATGCATCAGAAGGTGCGAGGCCCTTGCTAAATTCTGTGCACAGACTTTGAGATCTATGCTTTAGACTGTATCTAAACCTGCTCCAACATGGACTGACATTCTGGCCTACTTTCAGCCGATGCGACTTGTCTGTCGCTGAACAGTCGCTTTTTATGTATTCAGCACCTATGTATAATGTTGTAAAAATGCTCTAGAAGCTAAAGTCGCAGAAATGTCACACATATTTGGCCTGCAACTTTCTGTGCGACAAATTCAGACAGGAAAAATCAGTATAAATCCTTAGAAAATTATCCCCCAGTGTCTCCATCTGCTGGCGGTATTGAATAAGCATTGCTGCACTGATGGGGTATGCATTAGACGAAAAAAAAGAAGAAAAAGAAGAATAATACGCCCAGAAAAGAGGCGAAAAGGAGAAAAACGTAAAAAAACGTGAAAAAAAAGTAAGAGGAAGAGAAGGGAAAAAAAGGTGGAAATGGGTTTAAAAGTGATTTCGGCGGAGAAATATATATATATATATATATATATATATATATATATATATATATGCGCACACACACACATAGATATAAACGTATTCTCCGTTGAGATATTGCAGCCGCTGCTGTGTCCAGGCCCAGGAGCCTTAGCACTGTGCTGTGATGTCACTCAATACCACTGACATCACTAGGTGTAAACAACATCTCTCCTTTGCTGTGTATGTGACTATGGAGCTGTTTGGTGATGTCGTCTATTACGGCCTTCATAGAAGCAACAGGAGATTGTTGCATCCATCTTGAACCCTCAGAACTACAGTGCTATGATGTCACTCACTTCCACAGGCCTTGCAGAGTGTAAACAACAACAACCCAGCTTTGTTGTGTATGTAACCAAAGGGATTTGTGATGTCACCTAGAACCTTCACAGCAGCGACAGCTTTATGAGGAGCATCAGCACTGCTCTGCCTGAGCAGAACCATCACCGCCATAGGTTGTCAAATAACCCGGATTTAACCCACACAGGTAAGTCCAATGGGGTGCAGGCATGTCCTCTATGCTTACAGCTTCCCGTGGGTGTTGGTTTGATACCGTTTGGGGACAGCCAAGGAGGCATCTGCAGGCAACAAAGGTAGGTGTGTGCTTGTGTGTGTGTTTCCTATGCAGATCCTAAGCCCAGTGTCACATGCAAGTAGGAGGAGTAAGAAGGGTTCCTGGCAAATCCGGGTTATGGATTGCATTTAAAAAGGCCCCGTGGGAGTGCAATGGGCCCCTGTCTTGCTGCTTAGCAATAATGGTATGGGTTTAGGTTCTGCTGTGTGTACTGGTGGTTGACTGCCCCCCAGCCCAGAGTGTGCATGGAAAATTGTCTGGCAGCCTCCCTGACAGCAAGCAGTGATAGTGCCCATGAAGGGGACCTTGTTGGGCCCGCCCCTTTCACGGTTATCGCTTCTCGGCCTTTTGGCTAAGATCAAGTGTAGTATCTGTTCTTATCAGTTTAATATCTGATACGTCCCCTATCTGGGGACCATATATTAAATGGATTTTTGAGAACGGGGGCCGATTTCGAAGCTTGCTTCCGTCGCCCTATGCATTGACCCGATATGGCAGTATCTTCGGGTACAGTGCACCACCCCCTTACAGGGTTAAAAAGAAAGATTCCTACTTTCATTGCTACCTGCTTGCTGGCTAGCCAGCTAGCCAGCCCTGTGGGCCTTGCTGCTGCTGCAGCCAAAAAACAAAAGGTGGTGCTGCTGCTGCTTCTGCTGCTTCTGCTTCTGCTTGTGTCTGGCCCCTGTTGGAGCGTCCAGGCACAGGACTTCTGCTGCTGCTGACTAAATGGCCTCCTTAATTGGATCATTTGAGTAGCCAGCACACCTGTGCAGGTAGGGCATGACATGATAGGCAGCTGCCTTGATAGCGGGTGGGTGCTGAATGTTCCTAATTGACAAAATAAGATTAATGCTTATTTATGAAGAAATATAAAATCTCATCCCTTCCCCAATATCGCGCCACACCCCTACCCCTTAATTCCCTGGTTGAACGTGATGGACATATGTCTTTTTTCGACCGTACTAACTATGTAACTATGTAACATAACATGGGGGGGGGGGGGGGTCTCCTGGCTGTTCACACAGGTGTGTCATTGCTGTACATTGACCATGCATTGCTTCTGTGGTATTGCAAAGGCAAAGACAAATGCTTCCAGCCATCCATTGCACTAATGGATTGGTCATCAGCTGGCTGTCTATGTCCCGCATCAATATAGACCAAAGTACAGAGGGTTAGGCTATGCTATTGTGCACCTACCTGATGCATCAGAAGGTGCGAGGCCCTTGCTAAATTCTGTGCACAGACTTTGAGATCTATGCTTTAGACTGTATCTAAACCTGCTCCAACATGGACTGACATTCTGGCCTACTTTCAGCCGATGCGACTTGTCTGTCGCTGAACAGTCGCTTTTTATGTATTCAGCACCTATGTATAATGTTGTAAAAATGCTCTAGAAGCTAAAGTCGCAGAAATGTCACACATATTTGGCCTGCAACTTTCTGTGCGACAAATTCAGACAGGAAAAATCAGTATAAATCCTTAGAAAATTATCCCCCAGTGTCTCCATCTGCTGGCGGTATTGAATAAGCATTGCTGCACTGATGGGGTATGCATTAGACGAAAAAAAAGAAGAAAAAGAAGAATAATACGCCCAGAAAAGAGGCGAAAAGGAGAAAAACGTAAAAAAACGTGAAAAAAAAGTAAGAGGAAGAGAAGGGAAAAAAAGGTGGAAATGGGTTTAAAAGTGATTTCGGCGGAGAAATATATATATATATATATATATATATATATATATATATATGCGCACACACACACATAGATATAAACGTATTCTCCGTTGAGATATTGCAGCCGCTGCTGTGTCCAGGCCCAGGAGCCTTAGCACTGTGCTGTGATGTCACTCAATACCACTGACATCACTAGGTGTAAACAACATCTCTCCTTTGCTGTGTATGTGACTATGGAGCTGTTTGGTGATGTCGTCTATTACGGCCTTCATAGAAGCAACAGGAGATTGTTGCATCCATCTTGAACCCTCAGAACTACAGTGCTATGATGTCACTCACTTCCACAGGCCTTGCAGAGTGTAAACAACAACAACCCAGCTTTGTTGTGTATGTAACCAAAGGGATTTGTGATGTCACCTAGAACCTTCACAGCAGCGACAGCTTTATGAGGAGCATCAGCACTGCTCTGCCTGAGCAGAACCATCACCGCCATAGGTTGTCAAATAACCCGGATTTAACCCACACAGGTAAGTCCAATGGGGTGCAGGCATGTCCTCTATGCTTACAGCTTCCCGTGGGTGTTGGTTTGATACCGTTTGGGGACAGCCAAGGAGGCATCTGCAGGCAACAAAGGTAGGTGTGTGCTTGTGTGTGTGTTTCCTATGCAGATCCTAAGCCCAGTGTCACATGCAAGTAGGAGGAGTAAGAAGGGTTCCTGGCAAATCCGGGTTATGGATTGCATTTAAAAAGGCCCCGTGGGAGTGCAATGGGCCCCTGTCTTGCTGCTTAGCAATAATGGTATGGGTTTAGGTTCTGCTGTGTGTACTGGTGGTTGACTGCCCCCCAGCCCAGAGTGTGCATGGAAAATTGTCTGGCAGCCTCCCTGACAGCAAGCAGTGATAGTGCCCATGAAGGGGACCTTGTTGGGCCCGCCCCTTTCACGGTTATCGCTTCTCGGCCTTTTGGCTAAGATCAAGTGTAGTATCTGTTCTTATCAGTTTAATATCTGATACGTCCCCTATCTGGGGACCATATATTAAATGGATTTTTGAGAACGGGGGCCGATTTCGAAGCTTGCTTCCGTCGCCCTATGCATTGACCCGATATGGCAGTATCTTCGGGTACAGTGCACCACCCCCTTACAGGGTTAAAAAGAAAGATTCCTACTTTCATTGCTACCTGCTTGCTGGCTAGCCAGCTAGCCAGCCCTGTGGGCCTTGCTGCTGCTGCAGCCAAAAAACAAAAGGTGGTGCTGCTGCTGCTTCTGCTGCTTCTGCTTCTGCTTGTGTCTGGCCCCTGTTGGAGCGTCCAGGCACAGGACTTCTGCTGCTGCTGACTAAATGGCCTCCTTAATTGGATCATTTGAGTAGCCAGCACACCTGTGCAGGTAGGGCATGACATGATAGGCAGCTGCCTTGATAGCGGGTGGGTGCTGAATGTTCCTAATTGACAAAATAAGATTAATGCTTATGAAGAAATATAAAATCTCATCCCTTCCCCAATATCGCGCCACACCCCTACCCCTTAATTCCCTGGTTGAACGTGATGGACATATGTCTTTTTTCGACCGTACTAACTATGTAACTATGTAACATAACATGGGGGGGGGGGGGGGGGGGTCTCCTGGCTGTTCACACAGGTGTGTCATTGCTGTACATTGACCATGCATTGCTTCTGTGGTATTGCAAAGGCAAAGACAAATGCTTCCAGCCATCCATTGCACTAATGGATTGGTCATCAGCTGGCTGTCTATGTCCCGCATCAATATAGACCAAAGTACAGAGGGTTAGGCTATGCTATTGTGCACCTACCTGATGCATCAGAAGGTGCGAGGCCCTTGCTAAATTCTGTGCACAGACTTTGAGATCTATGCTTTAGACTGTATCTAAACCTGCTCCAACATGGACTGACATTCTGGCCTACTTTCAGCCGATGCGACTTGTCTGTCGCTGAACAGTCACTTTTTATGTATTCAGCACCTATGTATAATGTTGTAAAAATGCTCTAGAAGCTAAAGTCGCAGAAATGTCACACATATTTGGCCTGCAACTTTCTGTGCGACAAATTCAGACAGGAAAAATCAGTATAAATCCTTAGAAAATTATCCCCCAGTGTCTCCATCTGCTGGCGGTATTGAATAAGCATTGCTGCACTGATGGGGTATGCATTAGACGAAAAAAAAGAAGAAAAAGAAGAATAATACGCCCAGAAAAGAGGCGAAAAGGAGAAAAACGTAAAAAAACTTGAAAAAAAAGTAAGAGGAAGAGAAGGGAAAAAAAGGTGGAAATGGGTTTAAAAGTGATTTCGTCGGAGAAATATATATATATATATATATATATATATATATATATATATGCGCACACACACACATAGATATAAACGTATTCTCCGTTGAGATATTGCAGCCGCTGCTGTGTCCAGGCCCAGGAGCCTTAGCACTGTGCTGTGATGTCACTCAATACCACTGACATCACTAGGTGTAAACAACATCTCTCCTTTGCTGTGTATGTGACTATGGAGCTGTTTGGTGATGTCGTCTATTACGGCCTTCATAGAAGCAACAGGAGATTGTTGCATCCATCTTGAACCCTCAGAACTACAGTGCTATGATGTCACTCACTTCCACAGGCCTTGCAGAGTGTAAACAACAACAACCCAGCTTTGTTGTGTATGTAACCAAAGGGATTTGTGATGTCACCTAGAACCTTCACAGCAGCGACAGCTTTATGAGGAGCATCAGCACTGCTCTGCCTGAGCAGAACCATCACCGCCATAGGTTGTCAAATAACCCGGATTTAACCCACACAGGTAAGTCCAATGGGGTGCAGGCATGTCCTCTATGCTTACAGCTTCCCGTGGGTGTTGGTTTGATACCGTTTGGGGACAGCCAAGGAGGCATCTGCAGGCAACAAAGGTAGGTGTGTGCTTGTGTGTGTGTTTCCTATGCAGATCCTAAGCCCAGTGTCACATGCAAGTAGGAGGAGTAAGAAGGGTTCCTGGCAAATCCGGGTTATGGATTGCATTTAAAAAGGCCCCGTGGGAGTGCAATGGGCCCCTGTCTTGCTGCTTAGCAATAATGGTATGGGTTTAGGTTCTGCTGTGTGTACTGGTGGTTGACTGCCCCCCAGCCCAGAGTGTGCATGGAAAATTGTCTGGCAGCCTCCCTGACAGCAAGCAAATAAAAACATGTTACCTGATGATGAACACAAAATTGAGTTCCAAATAAGATCTTGGTTATCGCTTCTCGGCCTTTTGGCTAAGATCAAGTGTAGTATCTGTTCTTATCAGTTTAATATCTGATACCGTCCCCTATCTGGGGACCATATATTAAATGGATTTTTGAGAACGGGGGCCGATTTCGAAGCTTGCTTCCCGTCGCCCTATGCATTGACCCGATATGGCAGTATCTTCGGGTACAGTGCACCACCCCCTTACAGGGTTAAAAAGAAAGATTCCTACTTTCATTGCTACCTGCTTGCTGGCTAGCCAGCTAGCCAGCCCTGTGGGCCTTGCTGCTGCTGCAGCCAAAAAACAAAAGGTGGTGCTGCTGCTGCTTCTGCTGCTTCTGCTTCTGCTTGTGTCTGGCCCTGTTGGAGCGTCCAGGCACAGGACTTCTGCTGCTGCTGACTAAATGGCCTCCTTAATTGGATCATTTGAGTAGCCAGCACACCTGTGCAGGTAGGGCATGACATGATAGGCAGCTGCCTTGATAGCGGGTGGGTGCTGAATGTTCCTAATTGACAAATAAGATTAATGCTTATGAAGAAATATAAAATCTCATCCCTTCCCCAATATCGCGCCACACCCCTACCCCTTAATTCCCTGGTTGAACGTGATGGACATATGTCTTTTTTCGACCGTACTAACTATGTAACTATGTAACATAACATGGGGGGCGGGGGGGGGGGGGGGGGGGGTCTCCTGGCTGTTCACACAGGTGTGTCATTGCTGTACATTGACCATGCATTGCTTCTGTGGTATTGCAAAGGCAAAGACAAATGCTTCCAGCCATCCATTGCACTAATGGATTGGTCATCAGCTGGCTGTCTATGTCCCGCATCAATATAGACCAAAGTACAGAGGGTTAGGCTATGCTATTGTGCACCTACCTGATGCATCAGAAGGTGCGAGGCCCTTGCTAAATTCTGTGCACAGACTTTGAGATCTATGCTTTAGGACTGTATCTAAACCTGCTCCAACATGGACTGACATTCTGGCCTACTTTCAGCCGATGCGACTTGTCTGTCGCTGAACAGTCGCTTTTTATGTATTCAGCACCTATGTATAATGTTGTAAAAATGCTCTAGAAGCTAAAGTCGCAGAAATGTCACACATATTTGGCCTGCAACTTTCTGTGCGACAAATTCAGACAGGAAAAATCAGTATAAATCCTTAGAAAAATTTATCCCCCAGTGTCTCCATCTGCTGGCGGTATTGAATAAGCATTGCTGCACTGATGGGGTATGCATTAGACGAAAAAAAGAAGAAAAAAGAAGAATAATACGCCCAGAAAAGAGGCGAAAAGGAGAAAAACGTAAAAAAAACGTGAAAAAAAAGTAAGAGGAAGAGAAGGGAAAAAAAGGTGGAAATGGGTTTAAAAGTGATTTCGGCGGAGAAATATATATATATATATATATATATATATATATATATATATATATATGCGCACACACACACATAGATATAAACGTATTCTCCGTTGAGATATTGCAGCCGCTGCTGTGTCCAGGCCCAGGAGCCTTAGCACTGTGCTGTGATGTCACTCAATACCACTGACATCACTAGGTGTAAACAACATCTCTCCTTTGCTGTGTATGTGACTATGGAGCTGTTTGGTGATGTCGTCTATTACGGCCTTCATAGAAGCAACAGGAGATTGTTGCATCCATCTTGAACCCTCAGAACTACAGTGCTATGATGTCACTCACTTCCACAGGCCTTGCAGAGTGTAAACAACAACAACCCAGCTTTGTTGTGTATGTAACCAAAGGGATTTGTGATGTCACCTAGAACCTTCACAGCAGCGACAGCTTTATGAGGAGCATCAGCACTGCTCTGCCTGAGCAGAACCATCACCGCCATAGGTTGTCAAATAACCCGGATTTAACCCACACAGGTAAGTCCAATGGGGTGCAGGCATGTCCTCTATGCTTACAGCTTCCCGTGGGTGTTGGTTTGATACCGTTTGGGGACAGCCAAGGAGGCATCTGCAGGCAACAAAGGTAGGTGTGTGCTTGTGTGTGTGTTTCCTATGCAGATCCTAAGCCCAGTGTCACATGCAAGTAGGAGGAGTAAGAAGGGTTCCTGGCAAATCCGGGTTATGGATTGCATTTAAAAAGGCCCCGTGGGAGTGCAATGGGCCCCTGTCTTGCTGCTTAGCAATAATGGTATGGGTTTAGGTTCTGCTGTGTGTACTGGTGGTTGACTGCCCCCCAGTCCAGAGTGTGCATGGAAAATTGTCTGGCAGCCTCCCTGACAGCAAGCAGTGATAGTGCCCATGAAGGGGACCTTGTTGGGCCCGCCCCTTTCACGGTTATCGCTTCTCGGCCTTTTGGCTAAGATCAAGTGTAGTATCTGTTCTTATCAGTTTAATATCTGATACGTCCCCTATCTGGGGACCATATATTAAATGGATTTTTGAGAACGGGGGCCGATTTCGAAGCTTGCTTCCGTCGCCCTATGCATTGACCCGATATGGCAGTATCTTCGGGTACAGTGCACCACCCCCTTACAGGGTTAAAAAGAAAGATTCCTACTTTCATTGCTACCTGCTTGCTGGCTAGCCAGCTAGCCAGCCCTGTGGGCCTTGCTGCTGCTGCAGCCAAAAAACAAAAGGTGGTGCTGCTGCTGCTTCTGCTTCTGCTTGTGTCTGGCCCCTGTTGGAGCGTCCAGGCACAGGACTTCTGCTGCTGCTGACTAAATGGCCTCCTTAATTGGATCATTTGAGTAGCCAGCACACCTGTGCAGGTAGGGCATGACATGATAGGCAGCTGCCTTGATAGCGGGTGGGTGCTGAATGTTCCTAATTGACAAAATAAGATTAATGCTTATGAAGAAATATAAAATCTCATCCCTTCCCCAATATCGCGCCACACCCCTACCCCTTAATTCCCTGGTTGAACGTGATGGACATATGTCTTTTTTTCGACCGTACTAACTATGTAACTATGTAACATAACATGGGGGGGGGGGTCTCCTGGCTGTTCACACAGGTGTGTCATTGCTGTACATTGACCATGCATTGCTTCTGTGGTATTGCAAAGGCAAAGACAAATGCTTCCAGCCATCCATTGCACTAATGGATTGGTCATCAGCTGGCTGTCTATGTCCCGCATCAATATAGACCAAAGTACAGAGGGTTAGGCTATGCTATTGTGCACCTACCTGATGCATCAGAAGGTGCGAGGCCCTTGCTAAATTCTGTGCACAGACTTTGAGATCTATGCTTTAGACTGTATCTAAACCTGCTCCAACATGGACTGACATTCTGGCCTACTTTCAGCCGATGCGACTTGTCTGTCGCTGAACAGTCGCTTTTTATGTATTCAGCACCTATGTATAATGTTGTAAAAATGCTCTAGAAGCTAAAGTCGCAGAAATGTCACACATATTTGGCCTGCAACTTTCTGTGCGACAAATTCAGACAGGAAAAATCAGTATAAATCCTTAGAAAATTATCCCCCAGTGTCTCCATCTGCTGGCGGTATTGAATAAGCATTGCTGCACTGATGGGGTATGCATTAGACGAAAAAAAAGAAGAAAAAGAAGAATAATACGCCCAGAAAAGAGGCGAAAAGGAGAAAAACGTAAAAAAACGTGAAAAAAAAGTAAGAGGAAGAGAAGGGGAAAAAAAGGTGGAAATGGGTTTAAAAGTGATTTCGGCGGAGAAATATATATATATATATATATATATATATATATATATATATATATATATATATATATGCGCACACACACACATAGATATAAACGTATTCTCCGTTGAGATATTGCAGCCGCTGCTGTGTCCAGGCCCAGGAGCCTTAGCACTGTGCTGTGATGTCACTCAATACCACTGACATCACTAGGTGTAAACAACATCTCTCCTTTGCTGTGTATGTGACTATGGAGCTGTTTGGTGATGTCGTCTATTACGGCCTTCATAGAAGCAACAGGAGATTGTTGCATCCATCTTGAACCCTCAGAACTACAGTGCTATGATGTCACTCTCTTCCACAGGCCTTGCAGAGTGTAAACAACAACAACCCAGCTTTGTTGTGTATGTAACCAAAGGGATTTGTGATGTCACCTAGAACCTTCACAGCAGCGACAGCTTTATGAGGAGCATCAGCACTGCTCTGCCTGAGCAGAACCATCACCGCCATAGGTTGTCAAATAACCCGGATTTAACCCACACAGGTAAGTCCAATGGGGTGCAGGCATGTCCTCTATGCTTACAGCTTCCCGTGGGTGTTGGTTTGATACCGTTTGGGGACAGCCAAGGAGGCATCTGCAGGCAACAAAGGTAGGTGTGTGCTTGTGTGTGTGTTTCCTATGCAGATCCTAAGCCCAGTGTCACATGCAAGTAGGAGGAGTAAGAAGGGTTCCTGGCAAATCCGGGTTATGGATTGCATTTAAAAAGGCCCCGTGGGAGTGCAATGGGCCCCTGTCTTGCTGCTTAGCAATAATGGTATGGGTTTAGGTTCTGCTGTGTGTACTGGTGGTTGACTGCCCCCCAGCCCAGAGTGTGCATGGAAAATTGTCTGGCAGCCTCCCTGACAGCAAGCAGTGATAGTGCCCATGAAGGGGACCTTGTTGGGCCCGCCCCTTTCACGGTTATCGCTTCTCGGCCTTTTGGCTAAGATCAAGTGTAGTATCTGTTCTTATCAGTTTAATATCTGATACGTCCCCTATCTGGGGACCATATATTAAATGGATTTTTGAGAACGGGGGCCGATTTCGAAGCTTGCTTCCGTCGCCCTATGCATTGACCCGATATGGCAGTATCTTCGGGTACAGTGCACCACCCCCTTACAGGGTTAAAAAGAAAGATTCCTACTTTCATTGCTACCTGCTTGCTGGCTAGCCAGCTAGCCAGCCCTGTGGGCCTTGCTGCTGCTGCAGCCAAAAAACAAAAGGTGGTGCTGCTGCTGCTTCTGCTGCTTCTGCTTCTGCTTGTGTCTGGCCCCTGTTGGAGCGTCCAGGCACAGGACTTCTGCTGCTGCTGACTAAATGGCCTCCTTAATTGGATCATTTGAGTAGCCAGCACACCTGTGCAGGTAGGGCATGACATGATAGGCAGCTGCCTTGATAGCGGGTGGGTGCTGAATGTTCCTAATTGACAAAATAAGATTAATGCTTATGAAGAAATATAAAATCTCATCCCTTCCCCAATATCGCGCCACACCCCTACCCCTTAATTCCCTGGTTGAACGTGATGGACATATGTCTTTTTTCGACCATACTAACTATGTAACTATGTAACATAACATGGGGGGGGGGGGGTCTCCTGGCTGTTCACACAGGTGTGTCATTGCTGTACATTGACCATGCATTGCTTCTGTGGTATTGCAAAGGCAAAGACAAATGCTTCCAGCCATCCATTGCACTAATGGATTGGTCATCAGCTGGCTGTCTATGTCCCGCATCAATATAGACCAAAGTACAGAGGGTTAGGCTATGCTATTGTGCACCTACCTGATGCATCAGAAGGTGCGAGGCCCTTGCTAAATTCTGTGCACAGACTTTGAGATCTATGCTTTAGACTGTATCTAAACCTGCTCCAACATGGACTGACATTCTGGCCTACTTTCAGCCGATGCGACTTGTCTGTCGCTGAACAGTCGCTTTTTATGTATTCAGCACCTATGTATAATGTTGTAAAAATGCTCTAGAAGCTAAAGTCGCAGAAATGTCACACATATTTGGCCTGCAACTTTCTGTGCGACAAATTCAGACAGGAAAAATCAGTATAAATCCTTAGAAAATTATCCCCCAGTGTCTCCATCTGCTGGCGGTATTGAATAAGCATTGCTGCACTGATGGGGTATGCATTAGACGAAAAAAAAGAAGAAAAAGAAGAATAATACGCCCAGAAAAGAGGCGAAAAGGAGAAAAACGTAAAAAAACGTGAAAAAAAAGTAAGAGGAAGAGAAGGGAAAAAAAGGTGGAAATGGGTTTAAAAGTGATTTCGGCGGAGAAATATATATATATATATATATATATATATATATATATATATATATATGCGCACACACACACATAGATATAAACGTATTCTCCGTTGAGATATTGCAGCCGCTGCTGTGTCCAGGCCCAGGAGCCTTAGCACTGTGCTGTGATGTCACTCAATACCACTGACATCACTAGGTGTAAACAACATCTCTCCTTTGCTGTGTATGTGACTATGGAGCTGTTTGGTGATGTCGTCTATTACGGCCTTCATAGAAGCAACAGGAGATTGTTGCATCCATCTTGAACCCTCAGAACTACAGTGCTATGATGTCACTCACTTCCACAGGCCTTGCAGAGTGTAAACAACAACAACCCAGCTTTGTTGTGTATGTAACCAAAGGGATTTGTGATGTCACCTAGAACCTTCACAGCAGCGACAGCTTTATGAGGAGCATCAGCACTGCTCTGCCTGAGCAGAACCATCACCGCCATAGGTTGTCAAATAACCCGGATTTAACCCACACAGGTAAGTCCAATGGGGTGCAGGCATGTCCTCTATGCTTACAGCTTCCCGTGGGTGTTGGTTTGATACCGTTTGGGGACAGCCAAGGAGGCATCTGCAGGCAACAAAGGTAGGTGTGTGCTTGTGTGTGTGTTTCCTATGCAGATCCTAAGCCCAGTGTCACATGCAAGTAGGAGGAGTAAGAAGGGTTCCTGGCAAATCCGGGTTATGGATTGCATTTAAAAAGGCCCCGTGGGAGTGCAATGGGCCCCTGTCTTGCTGCTTAGCAATAATGGTATGGGTTTAGGTTCTGCTGTGTGTACTGGTGGTTGACTGCCCCCCAGCCCAGAGTGTGCATGGAAAATTGTCTGGCAGCCTCCCTGACAGCAAGCAGTGATAGTGCCCATGAAGGGGACCTTGTTGGGCCCGCCCCTTTCACGGTTATCGCTTCTCGGCCTTTTGGCTAAGATCAAGTGTAGTATCTGTTCTTATCAGTTTAATATCTGATACGTCCCCTATCTGGGGACCATATATTAAATGGATTTTTGAGAACGGGGGCCGATTTCGAAGCTTGCTTCCGTCGCCCTATGCATTGACCCGATATGGCAGTATCTTCGGGTACAGTGCACCACCCCCTTACAGGGTTAAAAAGAAAGATTCCTACTTTCATTGCTACCTGCTTGCTGGCTAGCCAGCTAGCCAGCCCTGTGGGCCTTGCTGCTGCTGCAGCCAAAAAACAAAAGGTGGTGCTGCTGCTGCTTCTGCTGCTTCTGCTTCTGCTTGTGTCTGGCCCCTGTTGGAGCGTCCAGGCACAGGACTTCTGCTGCTGCTGACTAAATGGCCTCCTTAATTGGATCATTTGAGTAGCCAGCACACCTGTGCAGGTAGGGCATGACATGATAGGCAGCTGCCTTGATAGCGGGTGGGTGCTGAATGTTCCTAATTGACAAAATAAGATTAATGCTTATGAAGAAATATAAAATCTCATCCCTTCCCCAATATCACGCCACACCCCTACCCCTTAATTCCCTGGTTGAACGTGATGGACATATGTCTTTTTTCGACCGTACTAACTATGTAACTATGTAACATAACATGGGGGGGGGGGGGGTCTCCTGGCTGTTCACACAGGTGTGTCATTGCTGTACATTGACCATGCATTGCTTCTGTGGTATTGCAAAGGCAAAGACAAATGCTTCCAGCCATCCATTGCACTAATGGATTGGTCATCAGCTGGCTGTCTATGTCCCGCATCAATATAGACCAAAGTACAGAGGGTTAGGCTATGCTATTGTGCACCTACCTGATGCATCAGAAGGTGCGAGGCCCTTGCTAAATTCTGTGCACAGACTTTGAGATCTATGCTTTAGACTGTATCTAAACCTGCTCCAACATGGACTGACATTCTGGCCTACTTTCAGCCGATGCGACTTGTCTGTCGCTGAACAGTCGCTTTTTATGTATTCAGCACCTATGTATAATGTTGTAAAAATGCTCTAGAAGCTAAAGTCGCAGAAATGTCACACATATTTGGCCTGCAACTTTCTGTGCGACAAATTCAGACAGGAAAAATCAGTATAAATCCTTAGAAAATTATCCCCCAGTGTCTCCATCTGCTGGCGGTATTGAATAAGCATTGCTGCACTGATGGGGTATGCATTAGACGAAAAAAAAGAAGAAAAAGAAGAATAATACGCCCAGAAAAGAGGCGAAAAGGAGAAAAACGTAAAAAAACGTGAAAAAAAAGTAAGAGGAAGAGAAGGGAAAAAAAGGTGGAAATGGGTTTAAAAGTGATTTCGGCGGAGAAATATATATATATATATATATATATATATATATATATATATATATATATGCGCACACACACACATAGATATAAACGTATTCTCCGTTGAGATATTGCAGCCGCTGCTGTGTCCAGGCCCAGGAGCCTTAGCACTGTGCTGTGATGTCACTCAATACCACTGACATCACTAGGTGTAAACAACATCTCTCCTTTGCTGTGTATGTGACTATGGAGCTGTTTGGTGATGTCGTCTATTACGGCCTTCATAGAAGCAACAGGAGATTGTTGCATCCATCTTGAACCCTCAGAACTACAGTGCTATGATGTCACTCACTTCCACAGGCCTTGCAGAGTGTAAACAACAACAACCCAGCTTTGTTGTGTATGTAACCAAAGGGATTTGTGATGTCACCTAGAACCTTCACAGCAGCGACAGCTTTATGAGGAGCATCAGCACTGCTCTGCCTGAGCAGAACCATCACCGCCATAGGTTGTCAAATAACCCGGATTTAACCCACACAGGTAAGTCCAATGGGGTGCAGGCATGTCCTCTATGCTTACAGCTTCCCGTGGGTGTTGGTTTGATACCGTTTGGGGACAGCCAAGGAGGCATCTGCAGGCAACAAAGGTAGGTGTGTGCTTGTGTGTGTGTTTCCTATGCAGATCCTAAGCCCAGTGTCACATGCAAGTAGGAGGAGTAAGAAGGGTTCCTGGCAAATCCGGGTTATGGATTGCATTTAAAAAGGCCCCGTGGGAGTGCAATGGGCCCCTGTCTTGCTGCTTAGCAATAATGGTATGGGTTTAGGTTCTGCTGTGTGTACTGGTGGTTGACTGCCCCCCAGCCCAGAGTGTGCATGGAAAATTGTCTGGCAGCCTCCCTGACAGCAAGCAGTGATAGTGCCCATGAAGGGGACCTTGTTGGGCCCGCCCCTTTCACGGTTATCGCTTCTCGGCCTTTTGGCTAAGATCAAGTGTAGTATCTGTTCTTATCAGTTTAATATCTGATACGTCCCCTATCTGGGGACCATATATTAAATGGATTTTTGAGAACGGGGGCCGATTTCGAAGCTTGCTTCCGTCGCCCTATGCATTGACCCGATATGGCAGTATCTTCGGGTACAGTGCACCACCCCCTTACAGGGTTAAAAAGAAAGATTCCTACTTTCATTGCTACCTGCTTGCTGGCTAGCCAGCTAGCCAGCCCTGTGGGCCTTGCTGCTGCTGCAGCCAAAAAACAAAAGGTGGTGCTGCTGCTGCTTCTGCTGCTTCTGCTTCTGCTTCTGCTTGTGTCTGGCCCCTGTTGGAGCGTCCAGGCACAGGACTTCTGCTGCTGCTGACTAAATGGCCTCCTTAATTGGATCATTTGAGTAGCCAGCCACACCTGTGCAGGTAGGGCATGACATGATAGGCAGCTGCCTTGATAGCGGGTGGGTGCTGAATGTTCCTAATTGACAAAATAAGATTAATGCTTATGAAGAAATATAAAATCTCATCCCTTCCCCAATATCGCGCCACACCCCTACCCCTTAATTCCCTGGTTGAACGTGATGGACATATGTCTTTTTTCGACCGTACTAACTATGTAACTATGTAACATAACATGGGGGGGGGGTCTCCTGGCTGTTCACACAGGTGTGTCATTGCTGTACATTGACCATGCATTGCTTCTGTGGTATTGCAAAGGCAAAGACAAATGCTTCCAGCCATCCATTGCACTAATGGATTGGTCATCAGCTGGCTGTCTATGTCCCGCATCAATATAGACCAAAGTACAGAGGGTTAGGCTATGCTATTGTGCACCTACCTGATGCATCAGAAGGTGCGAGGCCCTTGCTAAATTCTGTGCACAGACTTTGAGATCTATGCTTTAGACTGTATCTAAACCTGCTCCAACATGGACTGACATTCTGGCCTACTTTCAGCCGATGCGACTTGTCTGTCGCTGAACAGTCGCTTTTTATGTATTCAGCACCTATGTATAATGTTGTAAAAATGCTCTAGAAGCTAAAGTCGCAGAAATGTCACACATATTTGGCCTGCAACTTTCTGTGCGACAAATTCAGACAGGAAAAATCAGTATAAATCCTTAGAAAATTATCCCCCAGTGTCTCCATCTGCTGGCGGTATTGAATAAGCATTGCTGCACTGATGGGGTATGCATTAGACGAAAAAAAAGAAGAAAAAGAAGAATAATACGCCCAGAAAAGAGGCGAAAAGGAGAAAAACGTAAAAAAACGTGAAAAAAAAGTAAGAGGAAGAGAAGGGAAAAAAAGGTGGAAATGGGTTTAAAAGTGATTTCGGCGGAGAAATATATATATATATATATATATATATATATATATATATATATATGCGCACACACACACATAGATATAAACGTATTCTCCGTTGAGATATTGCAGCCGCTGCTGTGTCCAGGCCCAGGAGCCTTAGCACTGTGCTGTGATGTCACTCAATACCACTGACATCACTAGGTGTAAACAACATCTCTCCTTTGCTGTGTATGTGACTATGGAGCTGTTTGGTGATGTCGTCTATTACGGCCTTCATAGAAGCAACAGGAGATTGTTGCATCCATCTTGAACCCTCAGAACTACAGTGCTATGATGTCACTCACTTCCACAGGCCTTGCAGAGTGTAAACAACAACAACCCAGCTTTGTTGTGTATGTAACCAAAGGGATTTGTGATGTCACCTAGAACCTTCACAGCAGCGACAGCTTTATGAGGAGCATCAGCACTGCTCTGCCTGAGCAGAACCATCACCGCCATAGGTTGTCAAATAACCCGGATTTAACCCACACAGGTAAGTCCAATGGGGTGCAGGCATGTCCTCTATGCTTACAGCTTCCCGTGGGTGTTGGTTTGATACCGTTTGGGGACAGCCAAGGAGGCATCTGCAGGCAACAAAGGTAGGTGTGTGCTTGTGTGTGTGTTTCCTATGCAGATCCTAAGCCCAGTGTCACATGCAAGTAGGAGGAGTAAGAAGGGTTCCTGGCAAATCCGGGTTATGGATTGCATTTAAAAAGGCCCCGTGGGAGTGCAATGGGCCCCTGTCTTGCTGCTTAGCAATAATGGTATGGGTTTAGGTTCTGCTGTGTGTACTGGTGGTTGACTGCCCCCCAGCCCAGAGTGTGCATGGAAAATTGTCTGGCAGCCTCCCTGACAGCAAGCAGTGATAGTGCCCATGAAGGGGACCTTGTTGGGCCCGCCCCTTTCACGGTTATCGCTTCTCGGCCTTTTGGCTAAGATCAAGTGTAGTATCTGTTCTTATCAGTTTAATATCTGATACGTCCCCTATCTGGGGACCATATATTAAATGGATTTTTGAGAACGGGGGCCGATTTCGAAGCTTGCTTCCGTCGCCCTATGCATTGACCCGATATGGCAGTATCTTCGGGTACAGTGCACCACCCCCTTACAGGGTTAAAAAGAAAGATTCCTACTTTCATTGCTACCTGCTTGCTGGCTAGCCAGCTAGCCAGCCCTGTGGGCCTTGCTGCTGCTGCAGCCAAAAAACAAAAGGTGGTGCTGCTGCTGCTTCTGCTGCTTCTGCTTGTGTCTGGCCCCTGTTGGAGCGTCCAGGCACAGGACTTCTGCTGCTGCTGACTAAATGGCCTCCTTAATTGGATCATTTGAGTAGCCAGCACACCTGTGCAGGTAGGGCATGACATGATAGGCAGCTGCCTTGATAGCGGGTGGGTGCTGAATGTTCCTAATTGACAAAATAAGATTAATGCTTATGAAGAAATATAAAATCTCATCCCTTCCCCAATATCGCGCCACACCCCTACCCCTTAATTCCCTGGTTGAACGTGATGGACATATGTCTTTTTTCGACCGTACTAACTATGTAACTATGTAACATAACATGGGGGGGGGGGGGGGGGGGTCTCCTGGCTGTTCACACAGGTGTGTCATTGCTGTACATTGACCATGCATTGCTTCTGTGGTATTGCAAAGGCAAAGACAAATGCTTCCAGCCATCCATTGCACTAATGGATTGGTCATCAGCTGGCTGTCTATGTCCCGCATCAATATAGACCAAAGTACAGAGGGTTAGGCTATGCTATTGTGCACCTACCTGATGCATCAGAAGGTGCGAGGCCCTTGCTAAATTCTGTGCACAGACTTTGAGATCTATGCTTTAGACTGTATCTAAACCTGCTCCAACATGGACTGACATTCTGGCCTACTTTCAGCCGATGCGACTTGTCTGTCGCTGAACAGTCGCTTTTTATGTATTCAGCACCTATGTATAATGTTGTAAAAATGCTCTAGAAGCTAAAGTCGCAGAAATGTCACACATATTTGGCCTGCAACTTTCTGTGCGACAAATTCAGACAGGAAAAATCAGTATAAATCCTTAGAAAATTATCCCCCAGTGTCTCCATCTGCTGGCGGTATTGAATAAGCATTGCTGCACTGATGGGGTATGCATTAGACGAAAAAAAAGAAGAAAAAGAAGAATAATACGCCCAGAAAAGAGGCGAAAAGGAGAAAAACGTAAAAAAACGTGAAAAAAAAGTAAGAGGAAGAGAAGGGAAAAAAAGGTGGAAATGGGTTTAAAAGTGATTTCGGCGGAGAAATATATATATATATATATATATATATATATATATATATATATATATGCGCACACACACACATAGATATAAACGTATTCTCCGTTGAGATATTGCAGCCGCTGCTGTGTCCAGGCCCAGGAGCCTTAGCACTGTGCTGTGATGTCACTCAATACCACTGACATCACTAGGTGTAAACAACATCTCTCCTTTGCTGTGTATGTGACTATGGAGCTGTTTGGTGATGTCGTCTATTACGGCCTTCATAGAAGCAACAGGAGATTGTTGCATCCATCTTGAACCCTCAGAACTACAGTGCTATGATGTCACTCACTTCCACAGGCCTTGCAGAGTGTAAACAACAACAACCCAGCTTTGTTGTGTATGTAACCAAAGGGATTTGTGATGTCACCTAGAACCTTCACAGCAGCGACAGCTTTATGAGGAGCATCAGCACTGCTCTGCCTGAGCAGAACCATCACCGCCATAGGTTGTCAAATAACCCGGATTTAACCCACACAGGTAAGTCCAATGGGGTGCAGGCATGTCCTCTATGCTTACAGCTTCCCGTGGGTGTTGGTTTGATACCGTTTGGGGACAGCCAAGGAGGCATCTGCAGGCAACAAAGGTAGGTGTGTGCTTGTGTGTGTGTTTCCTATGCAGATCCTAAGCCCAGTGTCACATGCAAGTAGGAGGAGTAAGAAGGGTTCCTGGCAAATCCGGGTTATGGATTGCATTTAAAAAGGCCCCGTGGGAGTGCAATGGGCCCCTGTCTTGCTGCTTAGCAATAATGGTATGGGTTTAGGTTCTGCTGTGTGTACTGGTGGTTGACTGCCCCCCAGCCCAGAGTGTGCATGGAAAATTGTCTGGCAGCCTCCCTGACAGCAAGCAGTGATAGTGCCCATGAAGGGGACCTTGTTGGGCCCGCCCCTTTCACGGTTATCGCTTCTCGGCCTTTTGGCTAAGATCAAGTGTAGTAATACAGGAGATCTGGTCAGAAGGTACTCGGGTACCCCTCTCCTCGGCCTTGTGGGATCGCCCAGGTTTATTGCCTGGGCTTCACCCACTTGTTGCTATTGGGGAGAGGGCCTAGTCCCAGGGTAACGAGTAGCGATCGCCTCTCAAGACCTTCGGGTGGAGAGAGGTTAGAACCATGGATGATGATCCGGATCCAGGTTCTGTGCCGGCATACGCAAGGATCAAAAACACCGTGAGAGTCATTCTCACGGATGATACCAAAAGGGCGGACGATTTGAAATTCGTAGTAGAGGACGTGCTCGGAGGAGTTTTCGGAATACAGAAGGGCGAGATATTGGCAATCCAGGACTACCCGAAGCGTAAAATTTTTGATGTGACGTTCACACAAAATGGCATCCACAGAGATTTTGTTACCAGAGCTGCTGCGAGTAAAGACAAAAAGCTTCAGGGTGTCCGGATTATTGAGCACGTTCTAGACGATATTAAGCTGGTGGTAGTAAAGATGTATTCCCCTTTCGCCAACCTACACGATGTTGAGTTGTTTTTACAAGTCTATTTTAGTAAGGTTGAGTGCAGAGGAAAAATCATGAACAGCTGTGGCATCTGGACATCTAAGTGGAGATTTCAGGTTACATGCAAAAAAGATGACAGATTGCCAGGGGGAATACAACTACCACCAGCTCGTTTTAAAATAAATAATATGTGTGGCGACCTCTTTTATGCGGGGATGCCAAGCTACTGCAGGAAGTGTCACAGATATGGACACACAAAAGAAAACTGTGAAAGTACATGCAAAAAATGTGGTAGCACACAGCACGAGACAGAGAAATGCACAAGAGGAGGGAGGTGCAATTTCTGTCAACAATTCGGTCACCTTTTCTCCTCTTGTCCCCACAGACATAGGACGGAGCAGCAGTGGCAACCCTGGAGGCAGCAAGGACAGCAACCGGGACACCAGCCGAGGCAAGCAGAGCCAGTGATTACCCCCCCACAAGAGGTAAGCGGTGAGATGGAGAAGGAGAAAGACCCCCCTCAGGCAAAAGGAGGGGACCCTAAAGAGCAGAGGATGGCCAAAAAACGTGCAAGTGGTGGAAAAACTGGCCCCCAGGAGCATGCTGGGTTAAGAGAGGAGCGGACGGCGGCCGAATCCGCTCCTCAGCAACCTCTGGCTCAGGGTCCCCCTGAGAGCGATGATCCGGGTGGAGAGGTGAAGGTTAAAAGGCGGAGGGGCTCCAGAAGACTCTATTCGGAGGCGGTCCAGGGGGAGCCGATGGAAGTACCTGCGGATGCAGGGAACCCAAGTGACGTTCCTCCACAGGTCCCCATAGGGGATACCCCCCCTCCTCCCTGCCAGGAGGAGGTTTCAGGGGTGACCGTCTCTGAGGTACCAGAGACGGAACTAAGTGAACACCCGACCCCTATGGAGGGGCAAGAGGTGGAAGAACCCAATGAGTCTGGAGCCCTGATTGCCAGGATGCCCGAGAACAACTATGCCTCAATCATGATGGAGGAGGGGGGTCGGCTGAGTGATGGTGCCTCCTCTCCTGCTTCCTCTATGCGTACAGTTGAGTCAGATTTTGGGGGGTATGAGGCTTCGGAGGGGGAATCAGAGGTGTAAGACGTTTTCTTGTACATTCCCATGGCTGAGTTGTCCGGTCTGTCCTTGAACGTGAGAAGTGTGAGCGCCAGAGTAAGAAGGGTTGCCCTATTTAATTACTTGTCGGTTTTTGCTGCTTCCGTCCTTTTCCTGCAGGAATGTGGCATCCCGCACAGATTAAATTATAAAGAATATGAAGATGATTGGGTGCACGGTCCATCAGTCTGGTCTGGATCAAATGAGTCCAGATCAGCAGGGGTCGCCATACTTTTTAAAGGGAACGTTTTAATTGAGAGTTTTAACGAAATTTTACCAGGCAGAATTTTATTGGTCAACGCTTTTATTAATGGTATTAAATGGCAGTTTTTAAATTTTTATGGTTCTCCTGATAAGAATGAAAGAATAAAAATGTTGGAGATTTTACCCCTTTTTATTAACAATTCTAGTCCTCTTGTTTTATCAGGTGATTTTAATTGTATTTTAAGGGGAGAACGCCGTTTTTCGAAGGCAGTGAGTAGGAACTATGATAAGACGTCTTTTATGTTAAAAAACTTGATTTTAGATTTTAATCTCACTGATGTTTTTAAAAAATGTAATTTTAACGTACCAGAGGAAGACGGTGTTACCTGGAGCAATGCAAGCTGTAGCTCCAGGATAGATTTTATTTTTTGTTCTTATCAAGTACTGCCTTTTAACTGTGATCTTTTTACCAATGTTTTTTCTGACCATAAATTATTGTATTTTAAAGTTAAAAGTGATTTTAAAAGGAGAACTGGTTGGAATGCCTGGAAGTTAAACGTGTCCCTTTTAGAAGATCCGCAGGTTTTATCAGATTTTATCACCTTTTACAAGGAATGCAGACGAGTAAAAGACCCCAACACTCCCACCAGTATCTGGTGGGAAAAAATGAAACTAAAAATAAAAGAATTTTTTATCCGTGTTGGGGTTAGGAAAGCTAAAGAAAAACGTGAATTTTATAATATCCTAAATACTCGTCTGCAAACCCTGTACAAATTCAGAGCACATGGGATGGAGGTGGAGAAGGAGGTACATGATCTTAAAAAAGAAATAACTAAGTGCCTGGAGCAGAAAGGAAAAGAAATTATCTTTAGGTCTCGAATACAGCATCTTGAGGAAAACGAGACCTGCTCCAGGTATTTTTTTAAGAAAATACATGAAAATAGAAGGTTAATAGAAAACATTGAAGGAGTGAATGATGTACAGGGCATTTTAAAAAAGGTGCAAGAGTTTTATGCGGATCTTTTTAATGTAAAACACATTGATGAATGTTTTATGAATGACTCGTTAAAGGAGATCACCAATTTTTTAGATCCTGTCTCACAGTCTTTTTTATTGCAGAATATTTCAGAGCAGGAGATTTTAGAGACCGTCAAGAGTTTTAAAACAGGTAAAGTGCCTGGGCCGGATGGTATACCCATTGAATTTTATGTTACTTTTTATGGTATTTTAAAAGAAGATTTGTTCTCCCTTTTTACGGAAGTCTTTAAGTCTAAAATCCTCCCAGGCTCATGGAAGAAGGGTGATGTCTCCCTGCTATTCAAAAAGGGAGACCGGTCGGAACTCAAAAACTGGAGACCAATCACCCTTCTGAACTGCGACTATAAAATAATGGCGAAACTGTGTGCTAACCGCTTAAAGAACGTAATCCATAAAATAATTCATACAAACCAAGTCTGTGGGGTGCCTGGGAGGAGTTTATGGGAGAACCTAAACCTTTTAAAGGATGTAATTAGCGACACCAAATTAAGAAAAGGAAAGCTGGCGGTTTTATCCATAGATTTTGAAAAAGCTTTCGACAGGGTGTCACATTTTTATCTTTTTAAGGTTTTAGAGAAAATGGGTATACCTGATGGCTTTTTATTGTCTCTTAGAGCTTTTTATGATAACTGTACTAGTAAAATTTTAGTAAATGGTTTTAAGACACAGGGCGTGATTTTAAATTCCGGAGTGAAGCAGGGGTGTCCCTTGTCCCCACTACTCTTCATTTACGCAATAGAGCCTCTTTTATGTACAATACGAAAGGATAAGCAGATCCATGGAGTCCCCCTGCCAGGAGGAGGGGGACTAGAGGCGAAGGTAGTGGGGTACATGGACGATGTTGCGGTGTTTTGCAGGGACACCCCATCGCTTCAGAAGACGCTAAAACAGATTCAATATTTTAATTGTGCCTCCGGTTTTAAAGTCAATTTTAACAAAAGTAACATTTTACACATAGGCGGAATGCCTTTGTATGATGTGCCCGTCCCTGTGTCTGAGTCGGTGCAGATTTTAGGTGTCTCCTTTGACGAGTCTAATAATGGTTTTAATAGCTGGGACTTGGTGGCTCAAAAAATAAATAAGAAAATATGTATGTGGAACATGCGAGAACTTACAATGGAAGGGAAGGTTTTAATTACAAAAATGGTGCTTTTACCTATTTTATTGTATTTAAGTCTGGTTTTCCCACCCCCCGAAATGGTTCTAAAGAAAATAACAAAAGCTTGTTTTACTTTCTTTTGGAGTTCTAAGAGCGAAAAATTAAAGAGACAAATTGTGATAAAACCGAACTCCAGGGGCGGTAAGGATTTTCCAGATTTTAAAGCTTTCCTTTTAATAAAGTTTTTTAGCATGTGTTTTACTACTGTTTTTAAAGATAGCTACTGGTCTTATTTTGTTCGTTTTAATACTGGTTATTTTATGCGGAGGAACGGCTGGTTTTCTACAGTTTTAAGTTGCCCTTATTCTTTGAATTTACCCCCTCAATACATGATTTTAGGAAAAATTTTAAACTTATATAATTTTAAAGGTAAAAGTGTTCAGGATCTGTGCAATAGCAAAAAACTACTAAAGGAAATAAAAGAAACCAGTACCGTGACTCCCATCAAAAATTTTAACGAACAGAAGTGTATACAGATTTGGAAGATGTTGAGTATTAATTATCTTTTTAATTCACAGAAGGACCTGGCCTGGAGCTGCGCACACGAGTGTCTTCCATGCCGGGCATTCCAGCACCGAAGAGGATTATCCAACTCTGCAACCTGCCCGAGGGAGGGATGCCGACAAGAGGAGACCGTGCACCATCTAATATGGACTTGTTTTTACTCGCAGAAAATATGGACAAAGATACTCCCTCTGGTAAAAAGGATAACTGGACTAAAAGACTTAAATATTGCAGTGGTTTTTTATGGTTGCCTGGAATGCCCAACACGGACTCAAGAGACTATTGCATGGAAGATCATAAACTGTGTGAAGGCAGCTCTGTGGAAGGCCAGGAATATTTTATTGTTCAAGCATGAGGTTTTATCTGTGAAGGACATTTTATCTATCTGTTTTTATGAAATGTACCAGTACTATCTTTTAGACAAGAAGAGATTTCCGCTTTTATCTAGAAAATGGTTTTTAATAGGTTCTGCTGTGTGTACTGGTGGTTGACTGCCCCCCAGCCCAGAGTGTGCATGGAAAATTGTCTGGCAGCCTCCCTGACAGCAAGCAGTGATAGTGCCCATGAAGGGGACCTTGTTGGGCCCGCCCCTTTCACGGTTATCGCTTCTCGGCCTTTTGGCTAAGATCAAGTGTAGTATCTGTTCTTATCAGTTTAATATCTGATACGTCCCCTATCTGGGGACCATATATTAAATGGATTTTTGAGAACGGGGGCCGATTTCGAAGCTTGCTTCCGTCGCCCTATGCATTGACCCGATATGGCAGTATCTTCGGGTACAGTGCACCACCCCCTTACAGGGTTAAAAAGAAAGATTCCTACTTTCATTGCTACCTGCTTGCTGGCTAGCCAGCTAGCCAGCCCTGTGGGCCTTGCTGCTGCTGCAGCCAAAAAACAAAAGGTGGTGCTGCTGCTGCTTCTGCTGCTTCTGCTTCTGCTTGTGTCTGGCCCCTGTTGGAGCGTCCAGGCACAGGACTTCTGCTGCTGCTGACTAAATGGCCTCCTTAATTGGATCATTGAGTAGCCAGCACACCTGTGCAGGTAGGGCATGACATGATAGGCAGCTGCCTTGATAGCGGGTGGGTGCTGAATGTTCCTAATTGACAAAATAAGATTAATGCTTATGAAGAAATATAAAATCTCATCCCTTCCCCAATATCGCGCCACACCCCTACCCCTTAATTCCCTGGTTGAACGTGATGGACATATGTCTTTTTTCGACCGTACTAACTATGTAACTATGTAACATAACATGGGGGGGGGGGGGGGGGGTCTCCTGGCTGTTCACACAGGTGTGTCATTGCTGTACATTGACCATGCATTGCTTCTGTGGTATTGCAAAGGCAAAGACAAATGCTTCCAGCCATCCATTGCACTAATGGATTGGTCATCAGCTGGCTGTCTATGTCCCGCATCAATATAGACCAAAGTACAGAGGGTTAGGCTATGCTATTGTGCACCTACCTGATGCATCAGAAGGTGCGAGGCCCTTGCTAAATTCTGTGCACAGACTTTGAGATCTATGCTTTAGACTGTATCTAAACCTGCTCCAACATGGACTGACATTCTGGCCTACTTTCAGCCGATGCGACTTGTCTGTCGCTGAACAGTCGCTTTTTATGTATTCAGCACCTATGTATAATGTTGTAAAAATGCTCTAGAAGCTAAAGTCGCAGAAATGTCACACATATTTGGCCTGCAACTTTCTGTGCGACAAATTCAGACAGGAAAAATCAGTATAAATCCTTAGAAAATTATCCCCCAGTGTCTCCATCTGCTGGCGGTATTGAATAAGCATTGCTGCACTGATGGGGTATGCATTAGACGAAAAAAAAGAAGAAAAAGAAGAATAATACGCCCAGAAAAGAGGCGAAAAGGAGAAAAACGTAAAAAAACGTGAAAAAAAAGTAAGAGGAAGAGAAGGGAAAAAAAGGTGGAAATGGGTTTAAAAGTGATTTCGGCGGAGAAATATATATATATATATATATATATATATATATATATATATATATATATGCGCACACACACACATAGATATAAACGTATTCTCCGTTGAGATATTGCAGCCGCTGCTGTGTCCAGGCCCAGGAGCCTTAGCACTGTGCTGTGATGTCACTCAATACCACTGACATCACTAGGTGTAAACAACATCTCTCCTTTGCTGTGTATGTGACTATGGAGCTGTTTGGTGATGTCGTCTATTACGGCCTTCATAGAAGCAACAGGAGATTGTTGCATCCATCTTGAACCCTCAGAACTACAGTGCTATGATGTCACTCACTTCCACAGGCCTTGCAGAGTGTAAACAACAACAACCCAGCTTTGTTGTGTATGTAACCAAAGGGATTTGTGATGTCACCTAGAACCTTCACAGCAGCGACAGCTTTATGAGGAGCATCAGCACTGCTCTGCCTGAGCAGAACCATCACCGCCATAGGTTGTCAAATAACCCGGATTTAACCCACACAGGTAAGTCCAATGGGGTGCAGGCATGTCCTCTATGCTTACAGCTTCCCGTGGGTGTTGGTTTGATACCGTTTGGGGACAGCCAAGGAGGCATCTGCAGGCAACAAAGGTAGGTGTGTGCTTGTGTGTGTGTTTCCTATGCAGATCCTAAGCCCAGTGTCACATGCAAGTAGGAGGAGTAAGAAGGGTTCCTGGCAAATCCGGGTTATGGATTGCATTTAAAAAGGCCCCGTGGGAGTGCAATGGGCCCCTGTCTTGCTGCTTAGCAATAATGGTATGGGTTTAGGTTCTGCTGTGTGTACTGGTGGTTGACTGCCCCCCAGCCCAGAGTGTGCATGGAAAATTGTCTGGCAGCCTCCCTGACAGCAAGCAGTGATAGTGCCCATGAAGGGGACCTTGTTGGGCCCGCCCCTTTCACGGTTATCGCTTCTCGGCCTTTTGGCTAAGATCAAGTGTAGTATCTGTTCTTATCAGTTTAATATCTGATACGTCCCCTATCTGGGGACCATATATTAAATGGATTTTTGAGAACGGGGGCCGATTTCGAAGCTTGCTTCCGTCGCCCTATGCATTGACCCGATATGGCAGTATCTTCGGGTACAGTGCACCACCCCCTTACAGGGTTAAAAAGAAAGATTCCTACTTTCATTGCTACCTGCTTGCTGGCTAGCCAGCTAGCCAGCCCTGTGGGCCTTGCTGCTGCTGCAGCCAAAAAACAAAAGGTGGTGCTGCTGCTGCTTCTGCTGCTTCTGCTTCTGCTTGTGTCTGGCCCCTGTTGGAGCGTCCAGGCACAGGACTTCTGCTGCTGCTGACTAAATGGCCTCCTTAATTGGATCATTTGAGTAGCCAGCACACCTGTGCAGGTAGGGCATGACATGATAGGCAGCTGCCTTGATAGCGGGTGGGTGCTGAATGTTCCTAATTGACAAAATAAGATTAATGCTTATGAAGAAATATAAAATCTCATCCCTTCCCCAATATCGCGCCACACCCCTACCCCTTAATTCCCTGGTTGAACGTGATGGACATATGTCTTTTTTCGACCGTACTAACTATGTAACTATGTAACATAACATGGGGGGGGGGGGGGGGGGTCTCCTGGCTGTTCACACAGGTGTGTCATTGCTGTACATTGACCATGCATTGCTTCTGTGGTATTGCAAAGGCAAAGACAAATGCTTCCAGCCATCCATTGCACTAATGGATTGGTCATCAGCTGGCTGTCTATGTCCCGCATCAATATAGACCAAAGTACAGAGGGTTAGGCTATGCTATTGTGCACCTACCTGATGCATCAGAAGGTGCGAGGCCCTTGCTAAATTCTGTGCACAGACTTTGAGATCTATGCTTTAGACTGTATCTAAACCTGCTCCAACATGGACTGACATTCTGGCCTACTTTCAGCCGATGCGACTTGTCTGTCGCTGAACAGTCGCTTTTTATGTATTCAGCACCTATGTATAATGTTGTAAAAATGCTCTAGAAGCTAAAGTCGCAGAAATGTCACACATATTTGGCCTGCAACTTTCTGTGCGACAAATTCAGACAGGAAAAATCAGTATAAATCCTTAGAAAATTATCCCCCAGTGTCTCCATCTGCTGGCGGTATTGAATAAGCATTGCTGCACTGATGGGGTATGCATTAGACGAAAAAAAAGAAGAAAAAGAAGAATAATACGCCCAGAAAAGAGGCGAAAAGGAGAAAAACGTAAAAAAACGTGAAAAAAAAGTAAGAGGAAGAGAAGGGAAAAAAAGGTGGAAATGGGTTTAAAAGTGATTTCGGCGGAGAATATATATATATATATATATATATATATATATATATATATATATGCGCACACACACACATAGATATAAACGTATTCTCCGTTGAGATATTGCAGCCGCTGCTGTGTCCAGGCCCAGGAGCCTTAGCACTGTGCTGTGATGTCACTCAATACCACTGACATCACTAGGTGTAAACAACATCTCTCCTTTGCTGTGTATGTGACTATGGAGCTGTTTGGTGATGTCGTCTATTACGGCCTTCATAGAAGCAACAGGAGATTGTTGCATCCATCTTGAACCCTCAGAACTACAGTGCTATGATGTCACTCACTTCCACAGGCCTTGCAGAGTGTAAACAACAACAACCCAGCTTTGTTGTGTATGTAACCAAAGGGATTTGTGATGTCACCTAGAACCTTCACAGCAGCGACAGCTTTATGAGGAGCATCAGCACTGCTCTGCCTGAGCAGAACCATCACCGCCATAGGTTGTCAAATAACCCGGATTTAACCCACACAGGTAAGTCCAATGGGGTGCAGGCATGTCCTCTATGCTTACAGCTTCCCGTGGGTGTTGGTTTGATACCGTTTGGGGACAGCCAAGGAGGCATCTGCAGGCAACAAAGGTAGGTGTGTGCTTGTGTGTGTGTTTCCTATGCAGATCCTAAGCCCAGTGTCACATGCAAGTAGGAGGAGTAAGAAGGGTTCCTGGCAAATCCGGGTTATGGATTGCATTTAAAAAGGCCCCGTGGGAGTGCAATGGGCCCCTGTCTTGCTGCTTAGCAATAATGGTATGGGTTTAGGTTCTGCTGTGTGTACTGGTGGTTGACTGCCCCCCAGCCCAGAGTGTGCATGGAAAATTGTCTGGCAGCCTCCCTGACAGCAAGCAGTGATAGTGCCCATGAAGGGGACCTTGTTGGGCCCGCCCCTTTCACGGTTATCGCTTCTCGGCCTTTTGGCTAAGATCAAGTGTAGTATCTGTTCTTATCAGTTTAATATCTGATACGTCCCCTATCTGGGGACCATATATTAAATGGATTTTTGAGAACGGGGGCCGATTTCGAAGCTTGCTTCCGTCGCCCTATGCATTGACCCGATATGGCAGTATCTTCGGGTACAGTGCACCACCCCCTTACAGGGTTAAAAAGAAAGATTCCTACTTTCATTGCTACCTGCTTGCTGGCTAGCCAGCTAGCCAGCCCTGTGGGCCTTGCTGCTGCTGCTGCTTCTGCTGCTTCTGCTTCTGCTTGTGTCTGGCCCCTGTTGGAGCGTCCAGGCACAGGACTTCTGCTGCTGCTGACTAAATGGCCTCCTTAATTGGATCATTTGAGTAGCCAGCACACCTGTGCAGGTAGGGCATGACATGATAGGCAGCTGCCTTGATAGCGGGTGGGTGCTGAATGTTCCTAATTGACAAAATAAGATTAATGCTTATGAAGAAATATAAAATCTCATCCCTTCCCCAATATCGCGCCACACCCCTACCCCTTAATTCCCTGGTTGAACGTGATGGACATATGTCTTTTTTCGACCGTACTAACTATGTAACTATGTAACATAACATGGGGGGGGGGGGGGGGGGGGTCTCCTGGCTGTTCACACAGGTGTGTCATTGCTGTACATTGACCATGCATTGCTTCTGTGGTATTGCAAAGGCAAAGACAAATGCTTCCAGCCATCCATTGCACTAATGGATTGGTCATCAGCTGGCTGTCTATGTCCCGCATCAATATAGACCAAAGTACAGAGGGTTAGGCTATGCTATTGTGCACCTACCTGATGCATCAGAAGGTGCGAGGCCCTTGCTAAATTCTGTGCACAGACTTTGAGATCTATGCTTTAGACTGTATCTAAACCTGCTCCAACATGGACTGACATTCTGGCCTACTTTCAGCCGATGCGACTTGTCTGTCGCTGAACAGTCGCTTTTTATGTATTCAGCACCTATGTATAATGTTGTAAAAATGCTCTAGAAGCTAAAGTCGCAGAAATGTCACACATATTTGGCCTGCAACTTTCTGTGCGACAAATTCGACAGGAAAAATCAGTATAAATCCTTAGAAAATTATCCCCCAGTGTCTCCATCTGCTGGCGGTATTGAATAAGCATTGCTGCACTGATGGGGTATGCATTAGACGAAAAAAAAGAAGAAAAAGAAGAATAATACGCCCAGAAAAGAGGCGAAAAGGAGAAAAACGTAAAAAAACGTGAAAAAAAAGTAAGAGGAAGAGAAGGGAAAAAAAGGTGGAAATGGGTTTAAAAGTGATTTCGGCGGAGAATATATATATATATATATATATATATATATATATATATATATATATATATGCGCACACACACACATAGATATAAACGTATTCTCCGTTGAGATATTGCAGCCGCTGCTGTGTCCAGGCCCAGGAGCCTTAGCACTGTGCTGTGATGTCACTCAATACCACTGACATCACTAGGTGTAAACAACATCTCTCCTTTGCTGTGTATGTGACTATGGAGCTGTTTGGTGATGTCGTCTATTACGGCCTTCATAGAAGCAACAGGAGATTGTTGCATCCATCTTGAACCCTCAGAACTACAGTGCTATGATGTCACTCACTTCCACAGGCCTTGCAGAGTGTAAACAACAACAACCCAGCTTTGTTGTGTATGTAACCAAAGGGATTTGTGATGTCACCTAGAACCTTCACAGCAGCGACAGCTTTATGAGGAGCATCAGCACTGCTCTGCCTGAGCAGAACCATCACCGCCATAGGTTGTCAAATAACCCGGATTTAACCCACACAGGTAAGTCCAATGGGGTGCAGGCATGTCCTCTATGCTTACAGCTTCCCGTGGGTGTTGGTTTGATACCGTTTGGGGACAGCCAAGGAGGCATCTGCAGGCAACAAAGGTAGGTGTGTGCTTGTGTGTGTGTTTCCTATGCAGATCCTAAGCCCAGTGTCACATGCAAGTAGGAGGAGTAAGAAGGGTTCCTGGCAAATCCGGGTTATGGATTGCATTTAAAAAGGCCCCGTGGGAGTGCAATGGGCCCCTGTCTTGCTGCTTAGCAATAATGGTATGGGTTTAGGTTCTGCTGTGTGTACTGGTGGTTGACTGCCCCCCAGCCCAGAGTGTGCATGGAAAATTGTCTGGCAGCCTCCCTGACAGCAAGCAGTGATAGTGCCCATGAAGGGGACCTTGTTGGGACCGCCCCTTTCACGGTTATCGCTTCTCGGCCTTTTGGCTAAGATCAAGTGTAGTATCTGTTCTTATCAGTTTAATATCTGATACGTCCCCTATCTGGGGACCATATATTAAATGGATTTTTGAGAACGGGGGCCGATTTCGAAGCTTGCTTCCGTCGCCCTATGCATTGACCCGATATGGCAGTATCTTCGGGTACAGTGCACCACCCCCTTACAGGGTTAAAAAGAAAGATTCCTACTTTCATTGCTACCTGCTTGCTGGCTAGCCAGCTAGCCAGCCCTGTGGGCCTTGCTGCTGCTGCAGCCAAAAAACAAAAGGTGGTGCTGCTGCTGCTTCTGCTGCTTCTGCTTCTGCTTGTGTCTGGCCCCTGTTGGAGCGTCCAGGCACAGGACTTCTGCTGCTGCTGACTAAATGGCCTCCTTAATTGGATCATTTGAGTAGCCAGCACACCTGTGCAGGTAGGGCATGACATGATAGGCAGCTGCCTTGATAGCGGGTGGGTGCTGAATGTTCCTAATTGACAAAATAAGATTAATGCTTATGAAGAAATATAAAATCTCATCCCTTCCCCAATATCGCGCCACACCCCTACCCCTTAATTCCCTGGTTGAACGTGATGGACATATGTCTTTTTTCGACCGTACTAACTATGTAACTATGTAACATAACATGGGGGGGGGGGGGGGGGTCTCCTGGCTGTTCACACAGGTGTGTCATTGCTGTACATTGACCATGCATTGCTTCTGTGGTATTGCAAAGGCAAAGACAAATGCTTCCAGCCATCCATTGCACTAATGGATTGGTCATCAGCTGGCTGTCTATGTCCCGCATCAATATAGACCAAAGTACAGAGGGTTAGGCTATGCTATTGTGCACCTACCTGATGCATCAGAAGGTGCGAGGCCCTTGCTAAATTCTGTGCACAGACTTTGAGATCTATGCTTTAGACTGTATCTAAACCTGCTCCAACATGGACTGACATTCTGGCCTACTTTCAGCCGATGCGACTTGTCTGTCGCTGAACAGTCGCTTTTTATGTATTCAGCACCTATGTATAATGTTGTAAAAATGCTCTAGAAGCTAAAGTCGCAGAAATGTCACACATATTTGGCCTGCAACTTTCTGTGCGACAAATTCAGACAGGAAAAATCAGTATAAATCCTTAGAAAATTATCCCCCAGTGTCTCCATCTGCTGGCGGTATTGAATAAGCATTGCTGCACTGATGGGGTATGCATTAGACGAAAAAAAAGAAGAAAAAGAAGAATAATACGCCCAGAAAAGAGGCGAAAAGGAGAAAAACGTAAAAAAACGTGAAAAAAAAGTAAGAGGAAGAGAAGGGAAAAAAAGGTGGAAATGGGTTTAAAAGTGATTTCGGCGGAGAAATATATATATATATATATATATATATATATATATATATATGCGCACACACACACATAGATATAAACGTATTCTCCGTTGAGATATTGCAGCCGCTGCTGTGTCCAGGCCCAGGAGCCTTAGCACTGTGCTGTGATGTCACTCAATACCACTGACATCACTAGGTGTAAACAACATCTCTCCTTTGCTGTGTATGTGACTATGGAGCTGTTTGGTGATGTCGTCTATTACGGCCTTCATAGAAGCAACAGGAGATTGTTGCATCCATCTAGAACCCTCAGAACTACAGTGCTATGATGTCACTCACTTCCACAGGCCTTGCAGAGTGTAAACAACAACAACCCAGCTTTGTTGTGTATGTAACCAAAGGGATTTGTGATGTCACCTAGAACCTTCACAGCAGCGACAACTTTATGAGGAGCATCAGCACTGCTCTGCCTGAGCAGAACCATCACCGCCATAGGTTGTCAAATAACCCGGATTTAACCCACACAGGTAAGTCCAATGGGGTGCAGGCATGTCCTCTATGCTTACAGCTTCCCGTGGGTGTTGGTTTGATACCGTTTGGGGACAGCCAAGGAGGCATCTGCAGGCAACAAAGGTAGGTGTGTGCTTGTGTGTGTGTTTCCTATGCAGATCCTAAGCCCAGTGTCACATGCAAGTAGGAGGAGTAAGAAGGGTTCCTGGCAAATCCGGGTTATGGATTGCATTTAAAAAGGCCCCGTGGGAGTGCAATGGGCCCCTGTCTTGCTGCTTAGCAATAATGGTATGGGTTTAGGTTCTGCTGTGTGTACTGGTGGTTGACTGCCCCCCAGCCCAGAGTGTGCATGGAAAATTGTCTGGCAGCCTCCCTGACAGCAAGCAGTGATAGTGCCCATGAAGGGGGCCTTGTTGGGCCCGCCCCTTTCACGGTTATCGCTTCTCGGCCTTTTGGCTAAGATCAAGTGTAGTATCTGTTCTTATCAGTTTAATATCTGATACGTCCCCTATCTGGGGACCATATATTAAATGGATTTTTGAGAACGGGGGCCGATTTCGAAGCTTGCTTCCGTCGCCCTATGCATTGACCCGATATGGCAGTATCTTCGGGTACAGTGCACCACCCCCTTACAGGGTTAAAAAGAAAGATTCCTACTTTCATTGCTACCTGCTTGCTGGCTAGCCAGCTAGCCAGCCCTGTGGGCCTTGCTGCTGCTGCAGCCAAAAAACAAAAGGTGGTGCTGCTGCTGCTTCTGCTGCTTCTGCTTCTGCTTGTGTCTGGCCCCTGTTGGAGCGTCCAGGCACAGGACTTCTGCTGCTGCTGACTAAATGGCCTCCTTAATTGGATCATTTGAGTAGCCAGCACACCTGTGCAGGTAGGGCATGACATGATAGGCAGCTGCCTTGATAGCGGGTGGGTGCTGAATGTTCCTAATTGACAAAATAAGATTAATGCTTATGAAGAAATATAAAATCTCATCCCTTCCCCAATATCGCGCCACACCCCTACCCCTTAATTCCCTGGTTGAACGTGATGGACATATGTCTTTTTTCGACCGTACTAACTATGTAACTATGTAACATAACATGGGGGGGGGGGGGGGGGGTCTCCTGGCTGTTCACACAGGTGTGTCATTGCTGTACATTGACCATGCATTGCTTCTGTGGTATTGCAAAGGCAAAGACAAATGCTTCCAGCCATCCATTGCACTAATGGATTGGTCATCAGCTGGCTGTCTATGTCCCGCATCAATATAGACCAAAGTACAGAGGGTTAGGCTATGCTATTGTGCACCTACCTGATGCATCAGAAGGTGCGAGGCCCTTGCTAAATTCTGTGCACAGACTTTGAGATCTATGCTTTAGACTGTATCTAAACCTGCTCCAACATGGACTGACATTCTGGCCTACTTTCAGCCGATGCGACTTGTCTGTCGCTGAACAGTCGCTTTTTATGTATTCAGCACCTATGTATAATGTTGTAAAAATGCTCTAGAAGCTAAAGTCGCAGAAATGTCACACATATTTGGCCTGCAACTTTCTGTGCGACAAATTCAGACAGGAAAAATCAGTATAAATCCTTAGAAAATTATCCCCCAGTGTCTCCATCTGCTGGCGGTATTGAATAAGCATTGCTGCACTGATGGGGTATGCATTAGACGAAAAAAAAGAAGAAAAAGAAGAATAATACGCCCAGAAAAGAGGCGAAAAGGAGAAAAACGTAAAAAAACGTGAAAAAAAAGTAAGAGGAAGAGAAGGGAAAAAAAGGTGGAAATGGGTTTAAAAGTGATTTCGGCGGAGAATATATATATATATATATATATATATATATATATATATATATATATATATATATGCGCACACACACACATAGATATAAACGTATTCTCCGTTGAGATATTGCAGCCGCTGCTGTGTCCAGGCCCAGGAGCCTTAGCACTGTGCTGTGATGTCACTCAATACCACTGACATCACTAGGTGTAAACAACATCTCTCCTTTGCTGTGTATGTGACTATGGAGCTGTTTGGTGATGTCGTCTATTACGGCCTTCATAGAAGCAACAGGAGATTGTTGCATCCATCTTGAACCCTCAGAACTACAGTGCTATGATGTCACTCACTTCCACAGGCCTTGCAGAGTGTAAACAACAACAACCCAGCTTTGTTGTGTATGTAACCAAAGGGATTTGTGATGTCACCTAGAACCTTCACAGCAGCGACAGCTTTATGAGGAGCATCAGCACTGCTCTGCCTGAGCAGAACCATCACCGCCATAGGTTGTCAAATAACCCGGATTTAACCCACACAGGTAAGTCCAATGGGGTGCAGGCATGTCCTCTATGCTTACAGCTTCCCGTGGGTGTTGGTTTGATACCGTTTGGGGACAGCCAAGGAGGCATCTGCAGGCAACAAAGGTAGGTGTGTGCTTGTGTGTGTGTTTCCTATGCAGATCCTAAGCCCAGTGTCACATGCAAGTAGGAGGAGTAAGAAGGGTTCCTGGCAAATCCGGGTTATGGATTGCATTTAAAAAGGCCCCGTGGGAGTGCAATGGGCCCCTGTCTTGCTGCTTAGCAATAATGGTATGGGTTTAGGTTCTGCTGTGTGTACTGGTGGTTGACTGCCCCCCAGCCCAGAGTGTGCATGGAAAATTGTCTGGCAGCCTCCCTGACAGCAAGCAGTGATAGTGCCCATGAAGGGGACCTTGTTGGGCCCGCCCCTTTCACGGTTATCGCTTCTCGGCCTTTTGGCTAAGATCAAGTGTAGTATCTGTTCTTATCAGTTTAATATCTGATACGTCCCCTATCTGGGGACCATATATTAAATGGATTTTTGAGAACGGGGGCCGATTTCGAAGCTTGCTTCCGTCGCCCTATGCATTGACCCGATATGGCAGTATCTTCGGGTACAGTGCACCACCCCCTTACAGGGTTAAAAAGAAAGATTCCTACTTTCATTGCTACCTGCTTGCTGGCTAGCCAGCTAGCCAGCCCTGTGGGCCTTGCTGCTGCTGCAGCCAAAAAACAAAAGGTGGTGCTGCTGCTGCTTCTGCTGCTTCTGCTTCTGCTTGTGTCTGGCCCCTGTTGGAGCGTCCAGGCACAGGACTTCTGCTGCTGCTGACTAAATGGCCTCCTTAATTGGATCATTTGAGTAGCCAGCACACCTGTGCAGGTAGGGCATGACATGATAGGCAGCTGCCTTGATAGCGGGTGGGTGCTGAATGTTCCTAATTGACAAAATAAGATTAATGCTTATGAAGAAATATAAAATCTCATCCCTTCCCCAATATCGCGCCACACCCCTACCCCTTAATTCCCTGGTTGAACGTGATGGACATATGTCTTTTTTCGACCGTACTAACTATGTAACTATGTAACATAACATGGGGGGGGGGGTCTCCTGGCTGTTCACACAGGTGTGTCATTGCTGTACATTGACCATGCATTGCTTCTGTGGTATTGCAAAGGCAAAGACAAATGCTTCCAGCCATCCATTGCACTAATGGATTGGTCATCAGCTGGCTGTCTATGTCCCGCATCAATATAGACCAAAGTACAGAGGGTTAGGCTATGCTATTGTGCACCTACCTGATGCATCAGAAGGTGCGAGGCCCTTGCTAAATTCTGTGCACAGACTTTGAGATCTATGCTTTAGACTGTATCTAAACCTGCTCCAACATGGACTGACATTCTGGCCTACTTTCAGCCGATGCGACTTGTCTGTCGCTGAACAGTCGCTTTTTATGTATTCAGCACCTATGTATAATGTTGTAAAAATGCTCTAGAAGCTAAAGTCGCAGAAATGTCACACATATTTGGCCTGCAACTTTCTGTGCGACAAATTCAGACAGGAAAAATCAGTATAAATCCTTAGAAAATTATCCCCCAGTGTCTCCATCTGCTGGCGGTATTGAATAAGCATTGCTGCACTGATGGGGTATGCATTAGACGAAAAAAAAGAAGAAAAAGAAGAATAATACGCCCAGAAAAGAGGCGAAAAGGAGAAAAACGTAAAAAAACGTGAAAAAAAAGTAAGAGGAAGAGAAGGGAAAAAAAGGTGGAAATGGGTTTAAAAGTGATTTCGGCGGAGAAATATATATATATATATATATATATATATATATATATATATATATGCGCACACACACACATAGATATAAACGTATTCTCCGTTGAGATATTGCAGCCGCTGCTGTGTCCAGGCCCAGGAGCCTTAGCACTGTGCTGTGATGTCACTCAATACCACTGACATCACTAGGTGTAAACAACATCTCTCCTTTGCTGTGTATGTGACTATGGAGCTGTTTGGTGATGTCGTCTATTATGGCCTTCATAGAAGCAACAGGAGATTGTTGCATCCATCTTGAACCCTCAGAACTACAGTGCTATGATGTCACTCACTTCCACAGGCCTTGCAGAGTGTAAACAACAACAACCCAGCTTTGTTGTGTATGTAACCAAAGGGATTTGTGATGTCACCTAGAACCTTCACAGCAGCGACAGCTTTATGAGGAGCATCAGCACTGCTCTGCCTGAGCAGAACCATCACCGCCATAGGTTGTCAAATAACCCGGATTTAACCCACACAGGTAAGTCCAATGGGGTGCAGGCATGTCCTCTATGCTTACAGCTTCCCGTGGGTGTTGGTTTGATACCGTTTGGGGACAGCCAAGGAGGCATCTGCAGGCAACAAAGGTAGGTGTGTGCTTGTGTGTGTGTTTCCTATGCAGATCCTAAGCCCAGTGTCACATGCAAGTAGGAGGAGTAAGAAGGGTTCCTGGCAAATCCGGGTTATGGATTGCATTTAAAAAGGCCCCGTGGGAGTGCAATGGGCCCCTGTCTTGCTGCTTAGCAATAATGGTATGGGTTTAGGTTCTGCTGTGTGTACTGGTGGTTGACTGCCCCCCAGCCCAGAGTGTGCATGGAAAATTGTCTGGCAGCCTCCCTGACAGCAAGCAGTGATAGTGCCCATGAAGGGGACCTTGTTGGGCCCGCCCCTTTCACGGTTATCGCTTCTCGGCCTTTTGGCTAAGATCAAGTGTAGTATCTGTTCTTATCAGTTTAATATCTGATACGTCCCCTATCTGGGGACCATATATTAAATGGATTTTTGAGAACGGGGGCCGATTTCGAAGCTTGCTTCCGTCGCCCTATGCATTGACCCGATATGGCAGTATCTTCGGGTACAGTGCACCACCCCCTTACAGGGTTAAAAAGAAAGATTCCTACTTTCATTGCTACCTGCTTGCTGGCTAGCCAGCTAGCCAGCCCTGTGGGCCTTGCTGCTGCTGCAGCCAAAAAACAAAAGGTGGTGCTGCTGCTGCTTCTGCTGCTTCTGCTTCTGCTTGTGTCTGGCCCCTGTTGGAGCGTCCAGGCACAGGACTTCTGCTGCTGCTGACTAAATGGCCTCCTTAATTGGATCATTTGAGTAGCCAGCACACCTGTGCAGGTAGGGCATGACATGATAGGCAGCTGCCTTGATAGCGGGTGGGTGCTGAATGTTCCTAATTGACAAAATAAGATTAATGCTTATGAAGAAATATAAAATCTCATCCCTTCCCCAATATCGCGCCACACCCCTACCCCTTAATTCCCTGGTTGAACGTGATGGACATATGTCTTTTTTCGACCGTACTAACTATGTAACTATGTAACATAACATGGGGGGGGGGGGGGGGGGGTCTCCTGGCTGTTCACACAGGTGTGTCATTGCTGTACATTGACCATGCATTGCTTCTGTGGTATTGCAAAGGCAAAGACAAATGCTTCCAGCCATCCATTGCACTAATGGATTGGTCATCAGCTGGCTGTCTATGTCCCGCATCAATATAGACCAAAGTACAGAGGGTTAGGCTATGCTATTGTGCACCTACCTGATGCATCAGAAGGTGCGAGGCCCTTGCTAAATTCTGTGCACAGACTTTGAGATCTATGCTTTAGACTGTATCTAAACCTGCTCCAACATGGACTGACATTCTGGCCTACTTTCAGCCGATGCGACTTGTCTGTCGCTGAACAGTCGCTTTTTATGTATTCAGCACCTATGTATAATGTTGTAAAAATGCTCTAGAAGCTAAAGTCGCAGAAATGTCACACATATTTGGCCTGCAACTTTCTGTGCGACAAATTCAGACAGGAAAAATCAGTATAAATCCTTAGAAAATTATCCCCCAGTGTCTCCATCTGCTGGCGGTATTGAATAAGCATTGCTGCACTGATGGGGTATGCATTAGACGAAAAAAAAGAAGAAAAAGAAGAATAATACGCCCAGAAAAGAGGCGAAAAGGAGAAAAACGTAAAAAAACGTGAAAAAAAAGTAAGAGGAAGAGAAGGGAAAAAAAGGTGGAAATGGGTTTAAAAGTGATTTCGGCGGAGAAATATATATATATATATATATATATATATATATATATATATATATATGCGCACACACACACATAGATATAAACGTATTCTCCGTTGAGATATTGCAGCCGCTGCTGTGTCCAGGCCCAGGAGCCTTAGCACTGTGCTGTGATGTCACTCAATACCACTGACATCACTAGGTGTAAACAACATCTCTCCTTTGCTGTGTATGTGACTATGGAGCTGTTTGGTGATGTCGTCTATTACGGCCTTCATAGAAGCAACAGGAGATTGTTGCATCCATCTTGAACCCTCAGAACTACAGTGCTATGATGTCACTCACTTCCACAGGCCTTGCAGAGTGTAAACAACAACAACCCAGCTTTGTTGTGTATGTAACCAAAGGGATTTGTGATGTCACCTAGAACCTTCACAGCAGCGACAGCTTTATGAGGAGCATCAGCACTGCTCTGCCTGAGCAGAACCATCACCGCCATAGGTTGTCAAATAACCCGGATTTAACCCACACAGGTAAGTCCAATGGGGTGCAGGCATGTCCTCTATGCTTACAGCTTCCCGTGGGTGTTGGTTTGATACCGTTTGGGGACAGCCAAGGAGGCATCTGCAGGCAACAAAGGTAGGTGTGTGCTTGTGTGTGTGTTTCCTATGCAGATCCTAAGCCCAGTGTCACATGCAAGTAGGAGGAGTAAGAAGGGTTCCTGGCAAATCCGGGTTATGGATTGCATTTAAAAAGGCCCCGTGGGAGTGCAATGGGCCCCTGTCTTGCTGCTTAGCAATAATGGTATGGGTTTAGGTTCTGCTGTGTGTACTGGTGGTTGACTGCCCCCCAGCCCAGAGTGTGCATGGAAAATTGTCTGGCAGCCTCCCTGACAGCAAGCAGTGATAGTGCCCATGAAGGGGACCTTGTTGGGCCCGCCCCTTTCACGGTTATCGCTTCTCGGCCTTTTGGCTAAGATCAAGTGTAGTATCTGCATTTGGTCTGGTCGGAAGGTGTCTGTGGTACCCCGCTTCTCGGCCTTGGGGGATTGTCTCTCCTTACGGAGGGACTTCACCCCCTTGCTGCTATTGGGGAGCGGGCTTAGTCCACAGACAACGGGTTGCGATCCCCCTGTCTCGGGGACCTTGTGTCTCAGAAGGCATTTTCGGTACGTTGAGCGTTACCTGTAGCTTCGGAAGCACCTAGGGTACCCCCGACCTCTGCCTTGGGTAAGGGTTCCGCTTTTATAGCGGGATTCCGAGCCCCTGCTGCTATTGGGGAAGGGGCTTAGTCCCTGGGTGTGGAAGATGCCGTTCTCCTGGGCTTTCCCCTCTGGGGAAATGTCGATGCGAAATACCATCCGCATAGAGGTGTCAGAGAGCCATCGTCGGTTGAAGAACCTCCGCTTCATTGCGGAGGTGATTCTTCTTGACTACTTCCGCCTCAATAGGGAGGACATCCTGTGTCTAAATGACCAGGAAAGCCGTGGCCTGTATACCGTCACCTTCACGGCCACGGCGTGTTGCGATAACATCTATGCAACCTTGTCTGGTGCGGACCAGAGGGACGATCGACTCGACGGTCTTTCGTTCCAGTTCCTCTATGGTGAGGAACATATACCGTTGGTGGTGGCTATGCACAGCCCTCATGTGACCACGGAGGATATAGCCACTTTTCTTCGGCGATACTGCGAAGAGGTGCGATTCGCAAACAAAATCTTGAACTCCGTGCGGTTCTGGAACGGCAAGAGGAAGTTCTGGGTCAAGCTCCGTAAGGATCCCGGTGGTATTGGGGGTCTTTGCCATCCGCCCCCAAATTTTGCCATCGGGAGAGTTCGGGGCTTCCTGTTCTATCCTCAAATGCCTATGTATTGCCGAAATTGCTTGAGGTTTGGCCACACCCAGGAGACCTGCGGCGCGGAGCGTGTGATTCGCTGCAATAGGTGTGGCCAAGAAGGTCACATAGCCTCAAGATGTAGCCATACGATAAGGTGCAACCTCTGCGGAGAGGAAAATCACGATTTTAATTCCTGTCCCCATAAAGCAAAAACTACGATGGGTGGGTCAAGGCTGGGCCCACCCAAAGAGGGGACAGGACAAAAGACGTCCTTTTTTAAGATGCCCAAACCCCAGATGGCAGGTACTGATGGGTCCAGGCCCAAGACCTCTGGTGCTCCATCGGGGGGCCCACCGGTGGTAGTGCTAGGGGGAGGCCATGGGGATTCCACGAAGCCCGGGCGGGTGATCGAGTTTACTGCCCGGGAAATTGAAAGACGTCGATCGACTTCCTACCTGGCTCAAGAGCCCGCCGAAACTTCTGAAGGGGGCTCACCTGTGGCGGGTGGCAGCCGACGGGCCTCGGTGGGGGCAAAGGTGGACCCAAAATTACAGCATAAGCCAGGTACTGGCTTGGCCCAGGGTCGCCCTGCTCCGGACGAAGAGGCCCCGGTGAAAGCCCGCCGGAAGGGGAGCCAGGTGGCCAGGTCTGAGCCCGGTCCTGTTACTCCGCCTATACAGGACAGGGCCAAGAAGACAAGTGGCGCCAAACCAGGGTTTGCTGCCCCGCCAGCAGTGGACCCGGTGGGTAAAACTGGCCATCGTCGATCGATGGGGAAGTTGGAGCAACAGTCCTCAGCAATGCTTGCTGGGGAACAAGCGATGAAAACTTCCCAAGGTAGCGGCAAAGGTTCCGGAAAAGAGGCCTCACAGGCCCCTGTGCAGCAGTTCCAGTCGTCAAATGATGAAAGAAGACGCAGATCCATCAGCCGGGGGCCAGAGATTACATCGAGTGAGAGCAACACAGAGGATATGGACAGCAGTGTGACATTTAAAAGACAAAGAGAAGAAGAAGAGGAAGACATTCAAAGGAAAGCGGCGTGCCGTAGTTCGGACGAGAGCGAGCTCAGGGTCGGGGCATCATCGATCTCAAGCTCCGACCCTCAGAACATCAAGGAGCTGATGACCCCGCAGGCGGGGGATGACGGTACGCAGCTTATTATTGACTTTGATTCTCCAAGCACGGACTCTCCATAAACTATGCCTATCCCTGTAAAAATTGCCTCACTCAATGTGAGGTCCTTAAAGAGCCCTGATCGCAGGGCTGCTTTATTTTCTTATCTAGAGACATGTGACTTTGACCTTTGCCTGCTACAAGAATGTGGAATCCCTAGTAAAATGGACTATAAAGACTTAAAAGAAGACTGGAAGCTGGGCCCATCCATATGGTCCGGTGCAAATGACTGTCGTTCTGTGGGTGTTGGGCTGCTCTGCCGAGGCCAGTCCTTTTCTATTCATACAGTAACTGAGATTGTGCCTGGCAGAGCTCTTTTAATTCATCTATATTTTAATGGACTTTTAATTCGTGTTTTAAATGTGTATGCCCCTCCTGATAAACAGGAGCGGGCAGAACTATTTGAAATTTTACCACTGTTTTGTGTTGGGTCTTCCCCCCTGCTGGTGGGAGGTGATTTTAACTGCATACGTGATGGGGAACACCGGCAGGGTGGGGATATTAATCGTAAAGACCGCACTTCTTACCTGCTTAAAAATTTTATTGATGATTTTAATTTGAAAGATTGCTGGAAGGATCTCTTGCCGGAGGACCCGGGCGCCACATGGTCCAATGGAAGAGTGAGCTCCAGAATCGATTTTATTTTTTCCTCTAGAGCTTTTAAACCCCTGAAATGCACGCTCGAGCAGAATATCTTCTCTGATCATAAGCTCCTCTTGGTGGGCCTGGAGCTAGAGGGGGAGCAAAAAGCAAAAAGGGGCCTCTGGAGATTAAACACCACACTCCTAGAGGACCCTGAGATAAAAGAGGAGTTTGTGCGGACCTACCAGTGCTGGCAATCACAAAGAAAACCCCACGAGCCTATGCTGCACTGGTGGGAGGGCACCAAATCTAAAATCAGATTTTTTTTTATCAAAGCAGGTAAGAAGAAGGCAAAAATGGAAAAACAGTGGTTTTATGTTCTTAACATGCGTTTAAATGTACTTTTTAAATTGAAAGAAGCTGGTATGGATGTAGAAAATGATATTTTAAACCTTAAAACTGAAATAAAACATGCCATAGAAAAGAAAGGGAAACAAATCATTTTTAACTCACATGTGCAGCACCTGGAGGAGGGCGAGAAATGTTCCCGTTTCTTTTTTAAAAAAGTGATGAATAGGAGGGATATCATCCAAAACCTTGAGGGTGAATCCACTCCAAAAGGCATGTTAGATGCAGTTTTTAACTTCTACCAGCTTCTTTTTAATAAGAAAGATCTTAATCCATCCTTTTTAGAACATGTTCTTAATTCCCTTGATTTTAAGCTAGATGTTTTAGACCAGGAGGTTTTATCCCGTGATCTTAACTTAGATGAACTTTTATTTGTTTTTAAAAGTTTTTCTAGTGGGAAGGCCCCTGGGGAAGATGGTTTACCCATCGAATTTTATTTAGCTTTTTGGGATATTTTAAGGGATGATATGGTTTTATTGTATAAAGAAACTTTTATTGTTAATGAACTTCCCCCTTCCTGGAGGAGGGGGATTGTATCATTACTTTTTAAAAAAGGTGAAAAGGATATGCTAAAAAATTGGCGCCCCATCACACTTTTAAATGTCGATTATAAAGTTTTAGCCAAGTTATTAGCTGTCCGTTTTAAACCTTTTATTCATAAATTAATTCACCCAAATCAGGTTTGTGGGGTACCTGGAAGGTCTATAGCTGAATCCCTAAATATTTTAAGAGATGTTTTATGGTATTTTAAGGATAGAAATCAAACTGTAGCAATTTTATCCTTAGACTTTGAAAAAGCCTTTGATAGGGTCTCCCATGAATACCTGTTTTTAGTTCTTAAAAAGATGGCAGTGCCTGAAACGATTTTAAGCCGAATCATGCTTTTATACCGATCCTGTTTTAGTCAAGTCTCTATTAATGGCTTTTTAACCAGCGGTGTTCCTCTTTTATCAGGTGTCAAACAGGGCTGCCCCCTGTCCCCACTCCTTTTTATTTGCGCAATCGAACCACTGATGGCCCTCCTCAGAAAAGACCGGGTAGTAAGAGGCGTACCGATACCTGGTGGAGGAGGGACCCATCTAAAGGTGTTGGGGTACATGGATGATGTCACCATACTGTGCCCGGACTCTCCATCCATGAGGGGGGCATTGAGGAACACCAGCTATTTCTGCGAGGTCTCTGGTTTTAAGCTAAACACAGATAAATGTGACTGTTTTTATATTGGCTCCTGGGATTCATCCATCACCCCAGGAGTCACAATGCAACAGGATCAAATTAAAGTTTTAGGTATTGTTTTTAACCAGGTCAATGATGGGAGCCCTAACTGGGATTCAGCTATAGCTAAGATGGAGAAGAAGATTTTAATGTGGAATCTTAGAAACCTTACCATGGAGGGGAAGATTTTAATAATAAAGATGGTTTTACTCCCTATTATGCTATACATTGCCATGGTATTTCCTCCATCTATTTTATACATTAAAAAAGTAACTAGAATTGTTTTTACTTTTTTATGGGGTTCAAAAATGGAGAAATTAAAGCGTGATTTTATGTACAAAAGTAAAGATAATGGCGGGAAAGATGTTCCTAACCTTTTTACTTTCTTTTACATAAAGTATTTCTGTTTCTGTTTTAAAATTATTAAATCCGATGGCATTTTTAGCTGCTTTTTAAGGTACGCTGCGGGCATGGTTTTTAAAAGATGGTTGCGCATCCCTCTGAACGCTCCGGTGCTTCTGTGTCCCCCAAAACATTATGTGGTGTTGGAAAAGACAGTCAGGCTCCTAGGTCTCCAAGATTTGGAGCCTGACATACTGGGGGACCAGAGAAAGGTATCAAAGGTCCTCAGGCGGAGTGAGGTTACCCTGGCAGTGTCCAATTTCACACAGGCAAGATCCAAAAAGGTATGGCGGAACGTGTACGGGAAGTTTCTGGCGAATGTACACAGGGATCTTGCCTGGGCAATCGTCCACCAGTGCCTCCCTACTCGTGAGTTCCAGCACAGGCGAGGACTGGTGGCGAGAGCCAAGTGCCCGAGAGATGGCTGCGGAGTGGACGAAACGGTGCTGCACATATTTTGGAACTGCCCTTTTGCACGGGAGCTTTGGAGGAAGGTAGGCCCACTTTTGAAGTGGGCCTGCGGCCTAAAAGATTTTAATCACGAATGTGTCTTTTACGGTCTTTTTAACTGCCCCAATTTTAAACAGCAGATGATCTGCTGGATGATTATTAATTGTTTTAAAAATGCCATCTGGAAAGTTAGGAACATCTTACTTTTTAAACATGATTTTATTGATGTTAAAAACTGTATAAAGCTGGCCCTGAGTGAGATGTACATCTATTACCTAAGAGACAAGAAACAGTTGGGGGCCAGCGAGGCAGCATCCATGTGGTGTCTGCCTCTATGGAGCGAAATAACAATATAATCAGTTTTTATGACATTTGTATAATGTTTTATCCTGCCATTTTTATTTTTTCTCCTTTTATTACTGGTTTTATTATTTGTATTTTAAAACTTTTGTGAACCTTTTATTATTTTGCATTTTAAATTTTGTATGGTTTCTTATTTATTCAATAAAATTTTGTTGAAACCTTATCTGTTCTTATCAGTTTAATATCTGATACGTCCCCTATCTGGGGACCATATATTAAATGGATTTTTGAGAACGGGGGCCGATTTCGAAGCTTGCTTCCGTCGCCCTATGCATTGACCCGATATGGCAGTATCTTCGGGTACAGTGCACCACCCCCTTACAGGGTTAAAAAGAAAGATTCCTACTTTCATTGCTACCTGCTTGCTGGCTAGCCAGCTAGCCAGCCCTGTGGGCCTTGCTGCTGCTGCAGCCAAAAAACAAAAGGTGGTGCTGCTGCTGCTTCTGCTGCTTCTGCTTCTGCTTGTGTCTGGCCCCTGTTGGAGCGTCCAGGCACAGGACTTCTGCTGCTGCTGACTAAATGGCCTCCTTAATTGGATCATTTGAGTAGCCAGCACACCTGTGCAGGTAGGGCATGACATGATAGGCAGCTGCCTTGATAGCGGGTGGGTGCTGAATGTTCCTAATTGACAAAATAAGATTAATGCTTATGAAGAAATATAAAATCTCATCCCTTCCCCAATATCGCGCCACACCCCTACCCCTTAATTCCCTGGTTGAACGTGATGGACATATGTCTTTTTTCGACCGTACTAACTATGTAACTATGTAACATAACATGGGGGGGGGGGTCTCCTGGCTGTTCACACAGGTGTGTCATTGCTGTACATTGACCATGCATTGCTTCTGTGGTATTGCAAAGGCAAAGACAAATGCTTCCAGCCATCCATTGCACTAATGGATTGGTCATCAGCTGGCTGTCTATGTCCCGCATCAATATAGACCAAAGTACAGAGGGTTAGGCTATGCTATTGTGCACCTACCTGATGCATCAGAAGGTGCGAGGCCCTTGCTAAATTCTGTGCACAGACTTTGAGATCTATGCTTTAGACTGTATCTAAACCTGCTCCAACATGGACTGACATTCTGGCCTACTTTCAGCCGATGCGACTTGTCTGTCGCTGAACAGTCGCTTTTTATGTATTCAGCACCTATGTATAATGTTGTAAAAATGCTCTAGAAGCTAAAGTCGCAGAAATGTCACACATATTTGGCCTGCAACTTTCTGTGCGACAAATTCAGACAGGAAAAATCAGTATAAATCCTTAGAAAATTATCCCCCAGTGTCTCCATCTGCTGGCGGTATTGAATAAGCATTGCTGCACTGATGGGGTATGCATTAGACGAAAAAAAAGAAGAAAAAGAAGAATAATACGCCCAGAAAAGAGGCGAAAAGGAGAAAAACGTAAAAAAACGTGAAAAAAAAGTAAGAGGAAGAGAAGGGAAAAAAAGGTGGAAATGGGTTTAAAAGTGATTTCGGCGGAGAAATATATATATATATATATATATATATATATATATATATATATATATATATGCGCACACACACACATAGATATAAACGTATTCTCCGTTGAGATATTGCAGCCGCTGCTGTGTCCAGGCCCAGGAGCCTTAGCACTGTGCTGTGATGTCACTCAATACCACTGACATCACTAGGTGTAAACAACATCTCTCCTTTGCTGTGTATGTGACTATGGAGCTGTTTGGTGATGTCGTCTATTATGGCCTTCATAGAAGCAACAGGAGATTGTTGCATCCATCTTGAACCCTCAGAACTACAGTGCTATGATGTCACTCACTTCCACAGGCCTTGCAGAGTGTAAACAACAACAACCCAGCTTTGTTGTGTATGTAACCAAAGGGATTTGTGATGTCACCTAGAACCTTCACAGCAGCGACAGCTTTATGAGGAGCATCAGCACTGCTCTGCCTGAGCAGAACCATCACCGCCATAGGTTGTCAAATAACCCGGATTTAACCCACACAGGTAAGTCCAATGGGGTGCAGGCATGTCCTCTATGCTTACAGCTTCCCGTGGGTGTTGGTTTGATACCGTTTGGGGACAGCCAAGGAGGCATCTGCAGGCAACAAAGGTAGGTGTGTGCTTGTGTGTGTGTTTCCTATGCAGATCCTAAGCCCAGTGTCACATGCAAGTAGGAGGAGTAAGAAGGGTTCCTGGCAAATCCGGGTTATGGATTGCATTTAAAAAGGCCCCGTGGGAGTGCAATGGGCCCCTGTCTTGCTGCTTAGCAATAATGGTATGGGTTTAGGTTCTGCTGTGTGTACTGGTGGTTGACTGCCCCCCAGCCCAGAGTGTGCATGGAAAATTGTCTGGCAGCCTCCCTGACAGCAAGCAGTGATAGTGCCCATGAAGGGGACCTTGTTGGGCCCGCCCCTTTCACGGTTATCGCTTCTCGGCCTTTTGGCTAAGATCAAGTGTAGTATCTGTTCTTATCAGTTTAATATCTGATACGTCCCCTATCTGGGGACCATATATTAAATGGATTTTTGAGAACGGGGGCCGATTTCGAAGCTTGCTTCCGTCGCCCTATGCATTGACCCGATATGGCAGTATCTTCGGGTACAGTGCACCACCCCCTTACAGGGTTAAAAAGAAAGATTCCTACTTTCATTGCTACCTGCTTGCTGGCTAGCCAGCTAGCCAGCCCTGTGGGCCTTGCTGCTGCTGCAGCCAAAAAACAAAAGGTGGTGCTGCTGCTGCTTCTGCTGCTTCTGCTTCTGCTTGTGTCTGGCCCCTGTTGGAGCGTCCAGGCACAGGACTTCTGCTGCTGCTGACTAAATGGCCTCCTTAATTGGATCATTTGAGTAGCCAGCACACCTGTGCAGGTAGGGCATGACATGATAGGCAGCTGCCTTGATAGCGGGTGGGTGCTGAATGTTCCTAATTGACAAAATAAGATTAATGCTTATGAAGAAATATAAAATCTCATCCCTTCCCCAATATCGCGCCACACCCCTACCCCTTAATTCCCTGGTTGAACGTGATGGACATATGTCTTTTTTCGACCGTACTAACTATGTAACTATGTAACATAACATGGGGGGGGGGGGGGGGGGGGTCTCCTGGCTGTTCACACAGGTGTGTCATTGCTGTACATTGACCATGCATTGCTTCTGTGGTATTGCAAAGGCAAAGACAAATGCTTCCAGCCATCCATTGCACTAATGGATTGGTCATCAGCTGGCTGTCTATGTCCCGCATCAATATAGACCAAAGTACAGAGGGTTAGGCTATGCTATTGTGCACCTACCTGATGCATCAGAAGGTGCGAGGCCCTTGCTAAATTCTGTGCACAGACTTTGAGATCTATGCTTTAGACTGTATCTAAACCTGCTCCAACATGGACTGACATTCTGGCCTACTTTCAGCCGATGCGACTTGTCTGTCGCTGAACAGTCGCTTTTTATGTATTCAGCACCTATGTATAATGTTGTAAAAATGCTCTAGAAGCTAAAGTCGCAGAAATGTCACACATATTTGGCCTGCAACTTTCTGTGCGACAAATTCAGACAGGAAAAATCAGTATAAATCCTTAGAAAATTATCCCCCAGTGTCTCCATCTGCTGGCGGTATTGAATAAGCATTGCTGCACTGATGGGGTATGCATTAGACGAAAAAAAAGAAGAAAAAGAAGAATAATACGCCCAGAAAAGAGGCGAAAAGGAGAAAAACGTAAAAAAACGTGAAAAAAAAGTAAGAGGAAGAGAAGGGAAAAAAAGGTGGAAATGGGTTTAAAAGTGATTTCGGCGGAGAAATATATATATATATATATATATATATATATATATATATATATATATATATATATGCGCACACACACACATAGATATAAACGTATTCTCCGTTGAGATATTGCAGCCGCTGCTGTGTCCAGGCCCAGGAGCCTTAGCACTGTGCTGTGATGTCACTCAATACCACTGACATCACTAGGTGTAAACAACATCTCTCCTTTGCTGTGTATGTGACTATGGAGCTGTTTGGTGATGTCGTCTATTACGGCCTTCATAGAAGCAACAGGAGATTGTTGCATCCATCTTGAACCCTCAGAACTACAGTGCTATGATGTCACTCACTTCCACAGGCCTTGCAGAGTGTAAACAACAACAACCCAGCTTTGTTGTGTATGTAACCAAAGGGATTTGTGATGTCACCTAGAACCTTCACAGCAGCGACAGCTTTATGAGGAGCATCAGCACTGCTCTGCCTGAGCAGAACCATCACCGCCATAGGTTGTCAAATAACCCGGATTTAACCCACACAGGTAAGTCCAATGGGGTGCAGGCATGTCCTCTATGCTTACAGCTTCCCGTGGGTGTTGGTTTGATACCGTTTGGGGACAGCCAAGGAGGCATCTGCAGGCAACAAAGGTAGGTGTGTGCTTGTGTGTGTGTTTCCTATGCAGATCCTAAGCCCAGTGTCACATGCAAGTAGGAGGAGTAAGAAGGGTTCCTGGCAAATCCGGGTTATGGATTGCATTTAAAAAGGCCCCGTGGGAGTGCAATTGGCCCCTGTCTTGCTGCTTAGCAATAATGGTATGGGTTTAGGTTCTGCTGTGTGTACTGGTGGTTGACTGCCCCCCAGCCCAGAGTGTGCATGGAAAATTGTCTGGCAGCCTCCCTGACAGCAAGCAGTGATAGTGCCCATGAAGGGGACCTTGTTGGGCCCGCCCCTTTCACGGTTATCGCTTCTCGGCCTTTTGGCTAAGATCAAGTGTAGTATCTGTTCTTATCAGTTTAATATCTGATACGTCCCCTATCTGGGGACCATATATTAAATGGATTTTTGAGAACGGGGGCCGATTTCGAAGCTTGCTTCCGTCGCCCTATGCATTGACCCGATATGGCAGTATCTTCGGGTACAGTGCACCACCCCCTTACAGGGTTAAAAAGAAAGATTCCTACTTTCATTGCTACCTGCTTGCTGGCTAGCCAGCTAGCCAGCCCTGTGGGCCTTGCTGCTGCTGCAGCCAAAAAACAAAAGGTGGTGCTGCTGCTGCTTCTGCTGCTTCTGCTTCTGCTTGTGTCTGGCCCCTGTTGGAGCGTCCAGGCACAGGACTTCTGCTGCTGCTGACTAAATGGCCTCCTTAATTGGATCATTTGAGTAGCCAGCACACCTGTGCAGGTAGGGCATGACATGATAGGCAGCTGCCTTGATAGCGGGTGGGTGCTGAATGTTCCTAATTGACAAAATAAGATTAATGCTTATGAAGAAATATAAAATCTCATCCCTTCCCCAATATCGCGCCACACCCCTACCCCTTAATTCCCTGGTTGAACGTGATGGACATATGTCTTTTTTCGACCGTACTAACTATGTAACTATGTAACATAACATGGGGGGGGGGGGGGGGGGGGTCTCCTGGCTGTTCACACAGGTGTGTCATTGCTGTACATTGACCATGCATTGCTTCTGTGGTATTGCAAAGGCAAAGACAAATGCTTCCAGCCATCCATTGCACTAATGGATTGGTCATCAGCTGGCTGTCTATGTCCCGCATCAATATAGACCAAAGTACAGAGGGTTAGGCTATGCTATTGTGCACCTACCTGATGCATCAGAAGGTGCGAGGCCCTTGCTAAATTCTGTGCACAGACTTTGAGATCTATGCTTTAGACTGTATCTAAACCTGCTCCAACATGGACTGACATTCTGGCCTACTTTCAGCCGATGCGACTTGTCTGTCGCTGAACAGTCGCTTTTTATGTATTCAGCACCTATGTATAATGTTGTAAAAATGCTCTAGAAGCTAAAGTCGCAGAAATGTCACACATATTTGGCCTGCAACTTTCTGTGCGACAAATTCAGACAGGAAAAATCAGTATAAATCCTTAGAAAATTATCCCCCAGTGTCTCCATCTGCTGGCGGTATTGAATAAGCATTGCTGCACTGATGGGGTATGCATTAGACGAAAAAAAAGAAGAAAAAGAAGAATAATACGCCCAGAAAAGAGGCGAAAAGGAGAAAAACGTAAAAAAACGTGAAAAAAAAGTAAGAGGAAGAGAAGGGAAAAAAAGGTGGAAATGGGTTTAAAAGTGATTTCGGCGGAGAAATATATATATATATATATATATATATATATATATATATATATATGCGCACACACACACATAGATATAAACGTATTCTCCGTTGAGATATTGCAGCCGCTGCTGTGTCCAGGCCCAGGAGCCTTAGCACTGTGCTGTGATGTCACTCAATACCACTGACATCACTAGGTGTAAACAACATCTCTCCTTTGCTGTGTATGTGACTATGGAGCTGTTTGGTGATGTCGTCTATTACGGCCTTCATAGAAGCAACAGGAGATTGTTGCATCCATCTTGAACCCTCAGAACTACAGTGCTATGATGTCACTCACTTCCACAGGCCTTGCAGAGTGTAAACAACAACAACCCAGCTTTGTTGTGTATGTAACCAAAGGGATTTGTGATGTCACCTAGAACCTTCACAGCAGCGACAGCTTTATGAGGAGCATCAGCATTGCTCTGCCTGAGCAGAACCATCACCGCCATAGGTTGTCAAATAACCCGGATTTAACCCACACAGGTAAGTCCAATGGGGTGCAGGCATGTCCTCTATGCTTACAGCTTCCCGTGGGTGTTGGTTTGATACCGTTTGGGGACAGCCAAGGAGGCATCTGCAGGCAACAAAGGTAGGTGTGTGCTTGTGTGTGTGTTTCCTATGCAGATCCTAAGCCCAGTGTCACATGCAAGTAGGAGGAGTAAGAAGGGTTCCTGGCAAATCCGGGTTATGGATTGCATTTAAAAAGGCCCCGTGGGAGTGCAATGGGCCCCTGTCTTGCTGCTTAGCAATAATGGTATGGGTTTAGGTTCTGCTGTGTGTACTGGTGGTTGACTGCCCCCCAGCCCAGAGTGTGCATGGAAAATTGTCTGGCAGCCTCCCTGACAGCAAGCAGTGATAGTGCCCATGAAGGGGACCTTGTTGGGCCCGCCCCTTTCACGGTTATCGCTTCTCGGCCTTTTGGCTAAGATCAAGTGTAGTATCTGTTCTTATCAGTTTAATATCTGATACGTCCCCTATCTGGGGACCATATATTAAATGGATTTTTGAGAACGGGGGCCGATTTCGAAGCTTGCTTCCGTCGCCCTATGCATTGACCCGATATGGCAGTATCTTCGGGTACAGTGCACCACCCCCTTACAGGGTTAAAAAGAAAGATTCCTACTTTCATTGCTACCTGCTTGCTGGCTAGCCAGCTAGCCAGCCCTGTGGGCCTTGCTGCTGCTGCAGCCAAAAAACAAAAGGTGGTGCTGCTGCTGCTTCTGCTGCTTCTGCTTCTGCTTGTGTCTGGCCCCTGTTGGAGCGTCCAGGCACAGGACTTCTGCTGCTGCTGACTAAATGGCCTCCTTAATTGGATCATTTGAGTAGCCAGCACACCTGTGCAGGTAGGGCATGACATGATAGGCAGCTGCCTTGATAGCGGGTGGGTGCTGAATGTTCCTAATTGACAAAATAAGATTAATGCTTATGAAGAAATATAAAATCTCATCCCTTCCCCAATATCGCGCCACACCCCTACCCCTTAATTCCCTGGTTGAACGTGATGGACATATGTCTTTTTTCGACCGTACTAACTATGTAACTATGTAACATAACATGGGGGGGGGGGGTCTCCTGGCTGTTCACACAGGTGTGTCATTGCTGTACATTGACCATGCATTGCTTCTGTGGTATTGCAAAGGCAAAGACAAATGCTTCCAGCCATCCATTGCACTAATGGATTGGTCATCAGCTGGCTGTCTATGTCCCGCATCAATATAGACCAAAGTACAGAGGGTTAGGCTATGCTATTGTGCACCTACCTGATGCATCAGAAGGTGCGAGGCCCTTGCTAAATTCTGTGCACAGACTTTGAGATCTATGCTTTAGACTGTATCTAAACCTGCTCCAACATGGACTGACATTCTGGCCTACTTTCAGCCGATGCGACTTGTCTGTCGCTGAACAGTCGCTTTTTATGTATTCAGCACCTATGTATAATGTTGTAAAAATGCTCTAGAAGCTAAAGTCGCAGAAATGTCACACATATTTGGCCTGCAACTTTCTGTGCGACAAATTCAGACAGGAAAAATCAGTATAAATCCTTAGAAAATTATCCCCCAGTGTCTCCATCTGCTGGCGGTATTGAATAAGCATTGCTGCACTGATGGGGTATGCATTAGACGAAAAAAAAGAAGAAAAAGAAGAATAATACGCCCAGAAAAGAGGCGAAAAGGAGAAAAACGTAAAAAAACGTGAAAAAAAAGTAAGAGGAAGAGAAGGGAAAAAAAGGTGGAAATGGGTTTAAAAGTGATTTCGGCGGAGAAATATATATATATATATATATATATATATATATATATATATATATATATGCGCACACACACACATAGATATAAACGTATTCTCCGTTGAGATATTGCAGCCGCTGCTGTGTCCAGGCCCAGGAGCCTTAGCACTGTGCTGTGATGTCACTCAATACCACTGACATCACTAGGTGTAAACAACATCTCTCCTTTGCTGTGTATGTGACTATGGAGCTGTTTGGTGATGTCGTCTATTATGGCCTTCATAGAAGCAACAGGAGATTGTTGCATCCATCTTGAACCCTCAGAACTACAGTGCTATGATGTCACTCACTTCCACAGGCCTTGCAGAGTGTAAACAACAACAACCCAGCTTTGTTGTGTATGTAACCAAAGGGATTTGTGATGTCACCTAGAACCTTCACAGCAGCGACAGCTTTATGAGGAGCATCAGCACTGCTCTGCCTGAGCAGAACCATCACCGCCATAGGTTGTCAAATAACCCGGATTTAACCCACACAGGTAAGTCCAATGGGGTGCAGGCATGTCCTCTATGCTTACAGCTTCCCGTGGGTGTTGGTTTGATACCGTTTGGGGACAGCCAAGGAGGCATCTGCAGGCAACAAAGGTAGGTGTGTGCTTGTGTGTGTGTTTCCTATGCAGATCCTAAGCCCAGTGTCACATGCAAGTAGGAGGAGTAAGAAGGGTTCCTGGCAAATCCGGGTTATGGATTGCATTTAAAAAGGCCCCGTGGGAGTGCAATGGGCCCCTGTCTTGCTGCTTAGCAATAATGGTATGGGTTTAGGTTCTGCTGTGTGTACTGGTGGTTGACTGCCCCCCAGCCCAGAGTGTGCATGGAAAATTGTCTGGCAGCCTCCCTGACAGCAAGCAGTGATAGTGCCCATGAAGGGGACCTTGTTGGGCCCGCCCCTTTCACGGTTATCGCTTCTCGGCCTTTTGGCTAAGATCAAGTGTAGTAATACAGGAGATCTGGTCAGAAGGTACTCGGGTACCCCTCTCCTCGGCCTTGTGGGATCGCCCAGGTTTATTGCCTGGGCTTCACCCACTTGTTGCTATTGGGGAGAGGGCCTAGTCCCAGGGTAACGAGTAGCGATCGCCTCTCAAGACCTTCGGGTGGAGAGAGGTTAGAACCATGGATGATGATCCGGATCCAGGTTCTGTGCCGGCATACGCAAGGATCAAAAACACCGTGAGAGTCATTCTCACGGATGATACCAAAAGGGCGGACGATTTGAAATTCGTAGTAGAGGACGTGCTCGGAGGAGTTTTCGGAATACAGAAGGGCGAGATATTGGCAATCCAGGACTACCCGAAGCGTAAAATTTTTGATGTGACGTTCACACAAAATGGCATCCACAGAGATTTTGTTACCAGAGCTGCTGCGAGTAAAGACAAAAAGCTTCAGGGTGTCCGGATTATTGAGCACGTTCTAGACGATATTAAGCTGGTGGTAGTAAAGATGTATTCCCCTTTCGCCAACCTACACGATGTTGAGTTGTTTTTACAAGTCTATTTTAGTAAGGTTGAGTGCAGAGGAAAAATCATGAACAGCTGTGGCATCTGGACATCTAAGTGGAGATTTCAGGTTACATGCAAAAAAGATGACAGATTGCCAGGGGGAATTCAACTACCACCAGCTCGTTTTAAAATAAATAATATGTGTGGCGACCTCTTTTATGCGGGGATGCCAAGCTACTGCAGGAAGTGTCAGAGATATGGACACACAAAAGAAAACTGTGAAAGTACATGCAAAAAATGTGGTAGCACACAGCACGAGACAGAGAAATGCACAAGAGGAGGGAGGTGCAATTTCTGTCAACAATTCGGTCACCTTTTCTCCTCTTGTCCCCACAGACATAGGACGGAGCAGCAGTGGCAACCCTGGAGGCAGCAAGGACAGCAACCGGGACACCAGCCGAGGCAAGCAGAGCCAGTGATTACCCCCCCACAAGAGGTAAGCGGTGAGATGGAGAAGGAGAAAGACCCCCCTCAGTCAAAAGGAGGGGACCCTAAAGAGCAGAGGATGGCCAAAAAACGTGCAAGTGGTGAAAAAACTGGCCCCCAGGAGCATGCTGGGTTAAGAGAGGAGCGGACGGCGGCCGAATCCGCTCCTCAGCAACCTCTGGCTCAGGGTCCCCCTGAGAGCGATGATCCGGGTGGAGAGGTGAAGGTTAAAAGGCGGAGGGGCTCCAGAAGACTCTATTCGGAGGCGGTCCAGGGGGAGCCGATGGAAGTACCTGCGGATGCAGGGAACCCAAGTGACGTTCCTCCACAGGTCCCCATAGGGGATACCCCCCCTCCTCCCTGCCAGGAGGAGGTTTCAGGGGTGACCGTCTCTGAGGTACCAGAGACGGAACTAAGTGAACACCCGACCCCTATGGAGGGGCAAGAGGTGGAAGAACCCAATGAGTCTGGAGCCCTGATTGCCAGGATGCCCGAGAACAACTATGCCTCAATCATGATGGAGGAGGGGGGTCGGCTGAGTGATGGTGCCTCCTCTCCTGCTTCCTCTATGCGTACAGTTGAGTCAGATTTTGGGGGGTATGAGGCTTCGGAGGGGGAATCAGAGGTGTAAGACGTTTTCTTGTACATTCCCATGGCTGAGTTGTCCGGTCTGTCCTTGAACGTGAGAAGTGTGAGCGCCAGAGTAAGAAGGGTTGCCCTATTTAATTACTTGTCGGTTTTTGCTGCTTCCGTCCTTTTCCTGCAGGAATGTGGCATCCCGCACAGATTAAATTATAAAGAATATGAAGATGATTGGGTGCACGGTCCATCAGTCTGGTCTGGATCAAATGAGTCCAGATCAGCAGGGGTCGCCATACTTTTTAAAGGGAACGTTTTAATTGAGAGTTTTAACGAAATTTTACCAGGCAGAATTTTATTGGTCAGCGCTTTTATTAATGGTATTAAATGGCAGTTTTTAAATTTTTATGGTTCTCCTGATAAGAATGAAAGAATAAAAATGTTGGAGATTTTACCCCTTTTTATTAACAATTCTAGTCCTCTTGTTTTATCAGGTGATTTTAATTGTATTTTAAGGGGAGAACGCCGTTTTTCGAACGCAGTGAGTAGGAACTATGATAAGACGTCTTTTATGTTAAAAAACTTGATTTTAGATTTTAATCTCACTGATGTTTTTAAAAAATGTAATTTTAACGTACCAGAGGAAGACGGTGTTACCTGGAGCAATGCAAGCTGTAGCTCCAGGATAGATTTTATTTTTTGTTCTTATCAAGTACTGCCTTTTAACTGTGATCTTTTTACCAATGTTTTTTCTGACCATAAATTATTGTATTTTAAAGTTAAAAGTGATTTTAAAAGGAGAACTGGTAGGAATGCCTGGAAGTTAAACGTGTCCCTTTTAGAAGATCCGCAGGTTTTATCAGATTTTATCACCTTTTACAAGGAATGCAGACGAGTTAAAGACCCCAACACTCCCACCAGTATCTGGTGGGAAAAAATGAAACTAAAAATAAAAGAATTTTTTATCCGTGTTGGGGTTAGGAAAGCTAAAGAAAAACGTGAATTTTATAATATCCTAAATACTCGTCTGCAAACCCTGTACAAATTCAGAGCACATGGGATGGAGGTGGAGAAGGAGGTACATGATCTTAAAAAAGAAATAACTAAGTGCCTGGAGCAGAAAGGAAAAGAAATTATCTTTAGGTCTCGAATACAGCATCTTGAGGAAAACGAGACCTGCTCCAGGTATTTTTTTAAGAAAATACATGAAAATAGAAGGTTAATAGAAAACATTGAAGGAGTGAATGATGTACAGGGTATTTTAAAAAAGGTGCAAGAGTTTTATGCGGATCTTTTTAATGTAAAACACATTGATGAATGTTTTATGAATGACTCGTTAAAGGAGATCACCAATTTTTTAGATCCTGTCTCACAGTCTTTTTTATTGCAGAATATTTCAGAGCAGGAGATTTTAGAGACCGTCAAGAGTTTTAAAACAGGTAAAGTGCCTGGGCCGGATGGTATACCCATTGAATTTTATGTTACTTTTTATGGTATTTTAAAAGAAGATTTGTTCTCCCTTTTTACGGAAGTCTTTAAGTCTAAAATCCTCCCAGGCTCATGGAAGAAGGGTGATGTCTCCCTGCTATTCAAAAAGGGAGACCGGTCGGAACTCAAAAACTGGAGACCAATCACCCTTCTGAACTGCGACTATAAAATAATGGCGAAACTGTGTGCTAACCGCTTAAAGAACGTAATCCATAAAATAATTCATACAAACCAAGTCTGTGGGGTGCCTGGGAGGAGTTTATGGGAGAACCTAAACCTTTTAAAGGATGTAATTAGCGACACCAAATTAAGAAAAGGAAAGCTGGCGGTTTTATCCATAGATTTTGAAAAAGCTTTCGACAGGGTGTCACATTTTTATCTTTTTAAGGTTTTAGAGAAAATGGGTATACCTGATGGCTTTTTATTGTCTCTTAGAGCTTTTTATGATAACTGTACTAGTAAAATTTTAGTAAATGGTTTTAAGACACAGGGCGTGATTTTAAATTCCGGAGTGAAGCAGGGGTGTCCCTTGTCCCCACTACTCTTCATTTGCGCAATAGAGCCTCTTTTATGTACAATACGAAAGGATAAGCAGATCCATGGAGTCCCCCTGCCAGGAGGAGGGGGACTAGAGGCGAAGGTAGTGGGGTACATGGACGATGTTGCGGTGTTTTGCAGGGACACCCCATCGCTTCAGAAGACGCTAAAACAGATTCAATATTTTAATTGTGCCTCCGGTTTTAAAGTCAATTTTAACAAAAGTAACATTTTAAACATAGGCGGAATGCCTTTGTATGATGTGCCCGTCCCTGTGTCTGAGTCGGTGCAGATTTTAGGTGTCTCCTTTGACGAGTCTAATAATGGTTTTAATAGCTGGGACTTGGTGGCTCAAAAAATAAATAAGAAAATATGTATGTGGAACATGCGAGAACTTACAATGGAAGGGAAGGTTTTAATTACAAAAATGGTGCTTTTACCTATTTTATTGTATTTAAGTCTGGTTTTCCCACCCCCCGAAATGGTTCTAAAGAAAATAACAAAAGCTTGTTTTACTTTCTTTTGGAGTTCTAAGAGCGAAAAATTAAAGAGACAAATTGTGATAAAACCGAACTCCAGGGGCGGTAAGGATTTTCCAGATTTTAAAGCTTTCCTTTTAATAAAGTTTTTTAGCATGTGTTTTACTACTGTTTTTAAAGATAGCTACTGGTCTTATTTTGTTCGTTTTAATACTGGTTATTTTATGCGGAGGAACGGCTGGTTTTCTACAGTTTTAAGTTGCCCTTATTCTTTGAATTTACCCCCTCAATACATGATTTTAGGAAAAATTTTAAACTTATATAATTTTAAAGGTAAAAGTGTTCAGGATCTGTGCAATAGCAAAAAACTACTAAAGGAAATAAAAGAAACCAGTACCGTGACTCCCATCAAAAATTTTAACGAACAGAAGTGTATACAGATTTGGAAGATGTTGAGTATTAATTATCTTTTTAATTCACAGAAGGACCTGGCCTGGAGCTGCGCACACGAGTGTCTTCCATGCCGGGCATTCCAGCACCGAAGAGGATTATCCAACTCTGCAACCTGCCCGAGGGAGGGATGCCGACAAGAGGAGACCGTGCACCATCTAATATGGACTTGTTTTTACTCGCAGAAAATATGGACAAAGATACTCCCTCTGGTAAAAAGGATAACTGGACTAAAAGACTTAAATATTGCAGTGGTTTTTTATGGTTGCCTGGAATGCCCAACACGGACTCAAGAGACTATTGCATGGAAGATCATAAACTGTGTGAAGGCAGCTCTGTGGAAGGCCAGGAATATTTTATTGTTCAAGCATGAGGTTTTATCTGTGAAGGACATTTTATCTATCTGTTTTTATGAAATGTACCAGTACTATCTTTTAGACAAGAAGAGATTTCCGCTTTTATCTAGAAAATGGTTTTTAAAAGAATGGAATTCTATCTTGTAAAGCCACCAAGTGCCCATTTTATGTTTTAATATGTTGTAAATATGTTATTTATATGTAACTGTATTTATTGACATATTTGCACAACTTTGTTAATATTATTTAATTTTTAATAAAGTTGCCCCCGTAAGGGTAGTCAAGTTAAAAAAAAAATCTGTTCTTATCAGTTTAATATCTGATACGTCCCCTATCTGGGGACCATATATTAAATGGATTTTTGAGAACGGGGGCCGATTTCGAAGCTTGCTTCCGTCGCCCTATGCATTGACCCGATATGGCAGTATCTTCGGGTACAGTGCACCACCCCCTTACAGGGTTAAAAAGAAAGATTCCTACTTTCATTGCTACCTGCTTGCTGGCTAGCCAGCTAGCCAGCCCTGTGGGCCTTGCTGCTGCTGCAGCCAAAAAACAAAAGGTGGTGCTGCTGCTGCTTCTGCTGCTTCTGCTTCTGCTTGTGTCTGGCCCCTGTTGGAGCGTCCAGGCAACAGGACTTCTGCTGCTGCTGACTAAATGGCCTCCTTAATTGGATCATTTGAGTAGCCAGCACACCTGTGCAGGTAGGGCATGACATGATAGGCAGCTGCCTTGATAGCGGGTGGGTGCTGAATGTTCCTAATTGACAAAATAAGATTAATGCTTATGAAGAAATATAAAATCTCATCCCTTCCCCAATATCGCGCCACACCCCTACCCCTTAATTCCCTGGTTGAACGTGATGGACATATGTCTTTTTTCGACCGTACTAACTATGTAACTATGTAACATAACATGGGGGGGGGGGGGGGGTCTCCTGGCTGTTCACACAGGTGTGTCATTGCTGTACATTGACCATGCATTGCTTCTGTGGTATTGCAAAGGCAAAGACAAATGCTTCCAGCCATCCATTGCACTAATGGATTGGTCATCAGCTGGCTGTCTATGTCCCGCATCAATATAGACCAAAGTACAGAGGGTTAGGCTATGCTATTGTGCACCTACCTGATGCATCAGAAGGTGCGAGGCCCTTGCTAAATTCTGTGCACAGACTTTGAGATCTATGCTTTAGACTGTATCTAAACCTGCTCCAACATGGACTGACATTCTGGCCTACTTTCAGCCGATGCGACTTGTCTGTCGCTGAACAGTCGCTTTTTATGTATTCAGCACCTATGTATAATGTTGTAAAAATGCTCTAGAAGCTAAAGTCGCAGAAATGTCACACATATTTGGCCTGCAACTTTCTGTGCGACAAATTCAGACAGGAAAAATCAGTATAAATCCTTAGAAAATTATCCCCCAGTGTCTCCATCTGCTGGCGGTATTGAATAAGCATTGCTGCACTGATGGGGTATGCATTAGACGAAAAAAAAGAAGAAAAAGAAGAATAATACGCCCAGAAAAGAGGCGAAAAGGAGAAAAACGTAAAAAAACGTGAAAAAAAAGTAAGAGGAAGAGAAGGGAAAAAAAGGTGGAAATGGGTTTAAAAGTGATTTCGGCGGAGAAATATATATATATATATATATATATATATATATATATATATATATATGCGCACACACACACATAGATATAAACGTATTCTCCGTTGAGATATTGCAGCCGCTGCTGTGTCCAGGCCCAGGAGCCTTAGCACTGTGCTGTGATGTCACTCAATACCACTGACATCACTAGGTGTAAACAACATCTCTCCTTTGCTGTGTATGTGACTATGGAGCTGTTTGGTGATGTCGTCTATTACGGCCTTCATAGAAGCAACAGGAGATTGTTGCATCCATCTTGAACCCTCAGAACTACAGTGCTATGATGTCACTCACTTCCACAGGCCTTGCAGAGTGTAAACAACAACAACCCAGCTTTGTTGTGTATGTAACCAAAGGGATTTGTGATGTCACCTAGAACCTTCACAGCAGCGACAGCTTTATGAGGAGCATCAGCACTGCTCTGCCTGAGCAGAACCATCACCGCCATAGGTTGTCAAATAACCCGGATTTAACCCACACAGGTAAGTCCAATGGGGTGCAGGCATGTCCTCTATGCTTACAGCTTCCCGTGGGTGTTGGTTTGATACCGTTTGGGGACAGCCAAGGAGGCATCTGCAGGCAACAAAGGTAGGTGTGTGCTTGTGTGTGTGTTTCCTATGCAGATCCTAAGCCCAGTGTCACATGCAAGTAGGAGGAGTAAGAAGGGTTCCTGGCAAATCCGGGTTATGGATTGCATTTAAAAAGGCCCCGTGGGAGTGCAATGGGCCCCTGTCTTGCTGCTTAGCAATAATGGTATGGGTTTAGGTTCTGCTGTGTGTACTGGTGGTTGACTGCCCCCCAGCCCAGAGTGTGCATGGAAAATTGTCTGGCAGCCTCCCTGACAGCAAGCAGTGATAGTGCCCATGAAGGGGACCTTGTTGGGCCCGCCCCTTTCACGGTTATCGCTTCTCGGCCTTTTGGCTAAGATCAAGTGTAGTATCTGTTCTTATCAGTTTAATATCTGATACGTCCCCTATCTGGGGACCATATATTAAATGGATTTTTGAGAACGGGGGCCGATTTCGAAGCTTGCTTCCGTCGCCCTATGCATTGACCCGATATGGCAGTATCTTCGGGTACAGTGCACCACCCCCTTACAGGGTTAAAAAGAAAGATTCCTACTTTCATTGCTACCTGCTTGCTGGCTAGCCAGCTAGCCAGCCAGCCAGCCCTGTGGGCCTTGCTGCTGCTGCAGCCAAAAAACAAAAGGTGGTGCTGCTGCTGCTTCTGCTGCTTCTGCTTCTGCTTGTGTCTGGCCCCTGTTGGAGCGTCCAGGCACAGGACTTCTGCTGCTGCTGACTAAATGGCCTCCTTAATTGGATCATTTGAGTAGCCAGCACACCTGTGCAGGTAGGGCATGACATGATAGGCAGCTGCCTTGATAGCGGGTGGGTGCTGAATGTTCCTAATTGACAAAATAAGATTAATGCTTATGAAGAAATATAAAATCTCATCCCTTCCCCAATATCGCGCCACACCCCTACCCCTTAATTCCCTGGTTGAACGTGATGGACATATGTCTTTTTTCGACCGTACTAACTATGTAACTATGTAACATAACATGGGGGGGGGGGGGGGGGGGTCTCCTGGCTGTTCACACAGGTGTGTCATTGCTGTACATTGACCATGCATTGCTTCTGTGGTATTGCAAAGGCAAAGACAAATGCTTCCAGCCATCCATTGCACTAATGGATTGGTCATCAGCTGGCTGTCTATGTCCCGCATCAATATAGACCAAAGTACAGAGGGTTAGGCTATGCTATTGTGCACCTACCTGATGCATCAGAAGGTGCGAGGCCCTTGCTAAATTCTGTGCACAGACTTTGAGATCTATGCTTTAGACTGTATCTAAACCTGCTCCAACATGGACTGACATTCTGGCCTACTTTCAGCCGATGCGACTTGTCTGTCGCTGAACAGTCGCTTTTTATGTATTCAGCACCTATGTATAATGTTGTAAAAATGCTCTAGAAGCTAAAGTCGCAGAAATGTCACACATATTTGGCCTGCAACTTTCTGTGCGACAAATTCAGACAGGAAAAATCAGTATAAATCCTTAGAAAATTATCCCCCAGTGTCTCCATCTGCTGGCGGTATTGAATAAGCATTGCTGCACTGATGGGGTATGCATTAGACGAAAAAAAAGAAGAAAAAGAAGAATAATACGCCCAGAAAAGAGGCGAAAAGGAGAAAAACGTAAAAAAACGTGAAAAAAAAGTAAGAGGAAGAGAAGGGAAAAAAAGGTGGAAATGGGTTTAAAAGTGATTTCGGCGGAGAAATATATATATATATATATATATATATATATATATATATATATATGCGCACACACACACATAGATATAAACGTATTCTCCGTTGAGATATTGCAGCCGCTGCTGTGTCCAGGCCCAGGAGCCTTAGCACTGTGCTGTGATGTCACTCAATACCACTGACATCACTAGGTGTAAACAACATCTCTCCTTTGCTGTGTATGTGACTATGGAGCTGTTTGGTGATGTCGTCTATTACGGCCTTCATAGAAGCAACAGGAGATTGTTGCATCCATCTTGAACCCTCAGAACTACAGTGCTATGATGTCACTCACTTCCACAGGCCTTGCAGAGTGTAAACAACAACAACCCAGCTTTGTTGTGTATGTAACCAAAGGGATTTGTGATGTCACCTAGAACCTTCACAGCAGCGACAGCTTTATGAGGAGCATCAGCACTGCTCTGCCTGAGCAGAACCATCACCGCCATAGGTTGTCAAATAACCCGGATTTAACCCACACAGGTAAGTCCAATGGGGTGCAGGCATGTCCTCTATGCTTACAGCTTCCCGTGGGTGTTGGTTTGATACCGTTTGGGGACAGCCAAGGAGGCATCTGCAGGCAACAAAGGTAGGTGTGTGCTTGTTGTGTGTGTTTCCTATGCAGATCCTAAGCCCAGTGTCACATGCAAGTAGGAGGAGTAAGAAGGGTTCCTGGCAAATCCGGGTTATGGATTGCATTTAAAAAGGCCCCGTGGGAGTGCAATGGGCCCCTGTCTTGCTGCTTAGCAATAATGGTATGGGTTTAGGTTCTGCTGTGTGTACTGGTGGTTGACTGCCCCCCAGCCCAGAGTGTGCATGGAAAATTGTCTGGCAGCCTCCCTGACAGCAAGCAGTGATAGTGCCCATGAAGGGGACCTTGTTGGGCCCGCCCCTTTCACGGTTATCGCTTCTCGGCCTTTTGGCTAAGATCAAGTGTAGTATCTGTTCTTATCAGTTTAATATCTGATACGTCCCCTATCTGGGGACCATATATTAAATGGATTTTTGAGAACGGGGGCCGATTTCGAAGCTTGCTTCCGTCGCCCTATGCATTGACCCGATATGGCAGTATCTTCGGGTACAGTGCACCACCCCCTTACAGGGTTAAAAAGAAAGATTCCTACTTTCATTGCTACCTGCTTGCTGGCTAGCCAGCTAGCCAGCCCTGTGGGCCTTGCTGCTGCTGCAGCCAAAAAACAAAAGGTGGTGCTGCTGCTGCTTCTGCTGCTTCTGCTTCTGCTTGTGTCTGGCCCCTGTTGGAGCGTCCAGGCACAGGACTTCTGCTGCTGCTGACTAAATGGCCTCCTTAATTGGATCATTTGAGTAGCCAGCACACCTGTGCAGGTAGGGCATGACATGATAGGCAGCTGCCTTGATAGCGGGTGGGTGCTGAATGTTCCTAATTGACAAAATAAGATTAATGCTTATGAAGAAATATAAAATCTCATCCCTTCCCCAATATCGCGCCACACCCCTACCCCTTAATTCCCTGGTTGAACGTGATGGACATATGTCTTTTTTCGACCGTACTAACTATGTAACTATGTAACATAACATGGGGGGGGGGGGGGGGGGTCTCCTGGCTGTTCACACAGGTGTGTCATTGCTGTACATTGACCATGCATTGCTTCTGTGGTATTGCAAAGGCAAAGACAAATGCTTCCAGCCATCCATTGCACTAATGGATTGGTCATCAGCTGGCTGTCTATGTCCCGCATCAATATAGACCAAAGTACAGAGGGTTAGGCTATGCTATTGTGCACCTACCTGATGCATCAGAAGGTGCGAGGCCCTTGCTAAATTCTGTGCACAGACTTTGAGATCTATGCTTTAGACTGTATCTAAACCTGCTCCAACATGGACTGACATTCTGGCCTACTTTCAGCCGATGCGACTTGTCTGTCGCTGAACAGTCGCTTTTTATGTATTCAGCACCTATGTATAATGTTGTAAAAATGCTCTAGAAGCTAAAGTCGCAGAAATGTCACACATATTTGGCCTGCAACTTTCTGTGCGACAAATTCAGACAGGAAAAATCAGTATAAATCCTTAGAAAATTATCCCCCAGTGTCTCCATCTGCTGGCGGTATTGAATAAGCATTGCTGCACTGATGGGGTATGCATTAGACGAAAAAAAAGAAGAAAAAGAAGAATAATACGCCCAGAAAAGAGGCGAAAAGGAGAAAAACGTAAAAAAACGTGAAAAAAAAGTAAGAGGAAGAGAAGGGAAAAAAAGGTGGAAATGGGTTTAAAAGTGATTTCGGCGGAGAATATATATATATATATATATATATATATATATATATATATGCGCACACACACACATAGATATAAACGTATTCTCCGTTGAGATATTGCAGCCGCTGCTGTGTCCAGGCCCAGGAGCCTTAGCACTGTGCTGTGATGTCACTCAATACCACTGACATCACTAGGTGTAAACAACATCTCTCCTTTGCTGTGTATGTGACTATGGAGCTGTTTGGTGATGTCGTCTATTACGGCCTTCATAGAAGCAACAGGAGATTGTTGCATCCATCTTGAACCCTCAGAACTACAGTGCTATGATGTCACTCACTTCCACAGGCCTTGCAGAGTGTAAACAACAACAACCCAGCTTTGTTGTGTATGTAACCAAAGGGATTTGTGATGTCACCTAGAACCTTCACAGCAGCGACAGCTTTATGAGGAGCATCAGCACTGCTCTGCCTGAGCAGAACCATCACCGCCATAGGTTGTCAAATAACCCGGATTTAACCCACACAGGTAAGTCCAATGGGGTGCAGGCATGTCCTCTATGCTTACAGCTTCCCGTGGGTGTTGGTTTGATACCGTTTGGGGACAGCCAAGGAGGCATCTGCAGGCAACAAAGGTAGGTGTGTGCTTGTGTGTGTGTTTCCTATGCAGATCCTAAGCCCAGTGTCACATGCAAGTAGGAGGAGTAAGAAGGGTTCCTGGCAAATCCGGGTTATGGATTGCATTTAAAAAGGCCCCGTGGGAGTGCAATGGGCCCCTGTCTTGCTGCTTAGCAATAATGGTATGGGTTTAGGTTCTGCTGTGTGTACTGGTGGTTGACTGCCCCCCAGCCCAGAGTGTGCATGGAAAATTGTCTGGCAGCCTCCCTGACAGCAAGCAGTGATAGTGCCCATGAAGGGGACCTTGTTGGGCCCGCCCCTTTCACGGTTATCGCTTCTCGGCCTTTTGGCTAAGATCAAGTGTAGTATCTGTTCTTATCAGTTTAATATCTGATACGTCCCCTATCTGGGGACCATATATTAAATGGATTTTTGAGAACGGGGGCCGATTTCGAAGCTTGCTTCCGTCGCCCTATGCATTGACCCGATATGGCAGTATCTTCGGGTACAGTGCACCACCCCCTTACAGGGTTAAAAAGAAAGATTCCTACTTTCATTGCTACCTGCTTGCTGGCTAGCCAGCTAGCCAGCCAGCCAGCCCTGTGGGCCTTGCTGCTGCTGCAGCCAAAAAACAAAAGGTGGTGCTGCTGCTGCTTCTGCTGCTTCTGCTTCTGCTTGTGTCTGGCCCCTGTTGGAGCGTCCAGGCACAGGACTTCTGCTGCTGCTGACTAAATGGCCTCCTTAATTGGATCATTTGAGTAGCCAGCACACCTGTGCAGGTAGGGCATGACATGATAGGCAGCTGCCTTGATAGCGGGTGGGTGCTGAATGTTCCTAATTGACAAAATAAGATTAATGCTTATGAAGAAATATAAAATCTCATCCCTTCCCCAATATCGCGCCACACCCCTACCCCTTAATTCCCTGGTTGAACGTGATGGACATATGTCTTTTTTCGACCGTACTAACTATGTAACTATGTAACATAACATGGGGGGGGGGGGGGGGGGGTCTCCTGGCTGTTCACACAGGTGTGTCATTGCTGTACATTGACCATGCATTGCTTCTGTGGTATTGCAAAGGCAAAGACAAATGCTTCCAGCCATCCATTGCACTAATGGATTGGTCATCAGCTGGCTGTCTATGTCCCGCATCAATATAGACCAAAGTACAGAGGGTTAGGCTATGCTATTGTGCACCTACCTGATGCATCAGAAGGTGCGAGGCCCTTGCTAAATTCTGTGCACAGACTTTGAGATCTATGCTTTAGACTGTATCTAAACCTGCTCCAACATGGACTGACATTCTGGCCTACTTTCAGCCGATGCGACTTGTCTGTCGCTGAACAGTCGCTTTTTATGTATTCAGCACCTATGTATAATGTTGTAAAAATGCTCTAGAAGCTAAAGTCGCAGAAATGTCACACATATTTGGCCTGCAACTTTCTGTGCGACAAATTCAGACAGGAAAAATCAGTATAAATCCTTAGAAAATTATCCCCCAGTGTCTCCATCTGCTGGCGGTATTGAATAAGCATTGCTGCACTGATGGGGTATGCATTAGACGAAAAAAAAGAAGAAAAAGAAGAATAATACGCCCAGAAAAGAGGCGAAAAGGAGAAAAACGTAAAAAAACGTGAAAAAAAAGTAAGAGGAAGAGAAGGGAAAAAAAGGTGGAAATGGGTTTAAAAGTGATTTCGGCGGAGAAATATATATATATATATATATATATATATATATATATATATATATGCGCACACACACACATAGATATAAACGTATTCTCCGTTGAGATATTGCAGCCGCTGCTGTGTCCAGGCCCAGGAGCCTTAGCACTGTGCTGTGATGTCACTCAATACCACTGACATCACTAGGTGTAAACAACATCTCTCCTTTGCTGTGTATGTGACTATGGAGCTGTTTGGTGATGTCGTCTATTACGGCCTTCATAGAAGCAACAGGAGATTGTTGCATCCATCTTGAACCCTCAGAACTACAGTGCTATGATGTCACTCACTTCCACAGGCCTTGCAGAGTGTAAACAACAACAACCCAGCTTTGTTGTGTATGTAACCAAAGGGATTTGTGATGTCACCTAGAACCTTCACAGCAGCGACAGCTTTATGAGGAGCATCAGCACTGCTCTGCCTGAGCAGAACCATCACCGCCATAGGTTGTCAAATAACCCGGATTTAACCCACACAGGTAAGTCCAATGGGGTGCAGGCATGTCCTCTATGCTTACAGCTTCCCGTGGGTGTTGGTTTGATACCGTTTGGGGACAGCCAAGGAGGCATCTGCAGGCAACAAAGGTAGGTGTGTGCTTGTGTGTGTGTTTCCTATGCAGATCCTAAGCCCAGTGTCACATGCAAGTAGGAGGAGTAAGAAGGGTTCCTGGCAAATCCGGGTTATGGATTGCATTTAAAAAGGCCCCGTGGGAGTGCAATGGGCCCCTGTCTTGCTGCTTAGCAATAATGGTATGGGTTTAGGTTCTGCTGTGTGTACTGGTGGTTGACTGCCCCCCAGCCCAGAGTGTGCATGGAAAATTGTCTGGCAGCCTCCCTGACAGCAAGCAGTGATAGTGCCCATGAAGGGGACCTTGTTGGGCCCGCCCCTTTCACGGTTATCGCTTCTCGGCCTTTTGGCTAAGATCAAGTGTAGTATCTGTTCTTATCAGTTTAATATCTGATACGTCCCCTATCTGGGGACCATATATTAAATGGATTTTTGAGAACGGGGGCCGATTTCGAAGCTTGCTTCCGTCGCCCTATGCATTGACCCGATATGGCAGTATCTTCGGGTACAGTGCACCACCCCCTTACAGGGTTAAAAAGAAAGATTCCTACTTTCATTGCTACCTGCTTGCTGGCTAGCCAGCTAGCCAGCCCTGTGGGCCTTGCTGCTGCTGCAGCCAAAAAACAAAAGGTGGTGCTGCTGCTGCTTCTGCTGCTTCTGCTTCTGCTTGTGTCTGGCCCCTGTTGGAGCGTCCAGGCACAGGACTTCTGCTGCTGCTGACTAAATGGCCTCCTTAATTGGATCATTTGAGTAGCCAGCACACCTGTGCAGGTAGGGCATGACATGATAGGCAGCTGCCTTGATAGCGGGTGGGTGCTGAATGTTCCTAATTGACAAAATAAGATTAATGCTTATGAAGAAATATAAAATCTCATCCCTTCCCCAATATCGCGCCACACCCCTACCCCTTAATTCCCTGGTTGAACGTGATGGACATATGTCTTTTTTCGACCGTACTAACTATGTAACTATGTAACATAACATGGGGGGGGGGGGGGGGGGGTCTCCTGGCTGTTCACACAGGTGTGTCATTGCTGTACATTGACCATGCATTGCTTCTGTGGTATTGCAAAGGCAAAGACAAATGCTTCCAGCCATCCATTGCACTAATGGATTGGTCATCAGCTGGCTGTCTATGTCCCGCATCAATATAGACCAAAGTACAGAGGGTTAGGCTATGCTATTGTGCACCTACCTGATGCATCAGAAGGTGCGAGGCCCTTGCTAAATTCTGTGCACAGACTTTGAGATCTATGCTTTAGACTGTATCTAAACCTGCTCCAACATGGACTGACATTCTGGCCTACTTTCAGCCGATGCGACTTGTCTGTCGCTGAACAGTCGCTTTTTATGTATTCAGCACCTATGTATAATGTTGTAAAAATGCTCTAGAAGCTAAAGTCGCAGAAATGTCACACATATTTGGCCTGCAACTTTCTGTGCGACAAATTCAGACAGGAAAAATCAGTATAAATCCTTAGAAAATTATCCCCCAGTGTCTCCATCTGCTGGCGGTATTGAATAAGCATTGCTGCACTGATGGGGTATGCATTAGACGAAAAAAAAGAAGAAAAAGAAGAATAATACGCCCAGAAAAGAGGCGAAAAGGAGAAAAACGTAAAAAAACGTGAAAAAAAAGTAAGAGGAAGAGAAGGGAAAAAAAGGTGGAAATGGGTTTAAAAGTGATTTCGGCGGAGAAATATATATATATATATATATATATATATATATATATATATATGCGCACACACACACATAGATATAAACGTATTCTCCGTTGAGATATTGCAGCCGCTGCTGTGTCCAGGCCCAGGAGCCTTAGCACTGTGCTGTGATGTCACTCAATACCACTGACATCACTAGGTGTAAACAACATCTCTCCTTTGCTGTGTATGTGACTATGGAGCTGTTTGGTGATGTCGTCTATTACGGCCTTCATAGAAGCAACAGGAGATTGTTGCATCCATCTTGAACCCTCAGAACTACAGTGCTATGATGTCACTCACTTCCACAGGCCTTGCAGAGTGTAAACAACAACAACCCAGCTTTGTTGTGTATGTAACCAAAGGGATTTGTGATGTCACCTAGAACCTTCACAGCAGCGACAGCTTTATGAGGAGCATCAGCACTGCTCTGCCTGAGCAGAACCATCACCGCCATAGGTTGTCAAATAACCCGGATTTAACCCACACAGGTAAGTCCAATGGGGTGCAGGCATGTCCTCTATGCTTACAGCTTCCCGTGGGTGTTGGTTTGATACCGTTTGGGGACAGCCAAGGAGGCATCTGCAGGCAACAAAGGTAGGTGTGTGCTTGTGTGTGTGTTTCCTATGCAGATCCTAAGCCCAGTGTCACATGCAAGTAGGAGGAGTAAGAAGGGTTCCTGGCAAATCCGGGTTATGGATTGCATTTAAAAAGGCCCCGTGGGAGTGCAATGGGCCCCTGTCTTGCTGCTTAGCAATAATGGTATGGGTTTAGGTTCTGCTGTGTGTACTGGTGGTTGACTGCCCCCCAGCCCAGAGTGTGCATGGAAAATTGTCTGGCAGCCTCCCTGACACCAAGCAGTGATAGTGCCCATGAAGGGGACCTTGTTGGGCCCGCCCCTTTCACGGTTATCGCTTCTCGGCCTTTTGGCTAAGATCAAGTGTAGTATCTGTTCTTATCAGTTTAATATCTGATACGTCCCCTATCTGGGGACCATATATTAAATGGATTTTTGAGAACGGGGGCCGATTTCGAAGCTTGCTTCCGTCGCCCTATGCATTGACCCGATATGGCAGTATCTTCGGGTACAGTGCACCACCCCCTTACAGGGTTAAAAAGAAAGATTCCTACTTTCATTGCTACCTGCTTGCTGGCTAGCCAGCTAGCCAGCCCTGTGGGCCTTGCTGCTGCTGCAGCCAAAAAACAAAAGGTGGTGCTGCTGCTGCTTCTGCTGCTTCTGCTTCTGCTTGTGTCTGGCCCCTGTTGGAGCGTCCAGGCACAGGACTTCTGCTGCTGCTGACTAAATGGCCTCCTTAATTGGATCATTTGAGTAGCCAGCACACCTGTGCAGGTAGGGCATGACATGATAGGCAGCTGCCTTGATAGCGGGTGGGTGCTGAATGTTCCTAATTGACAAAATAAGATTAATGCTTATGAAGAAATATAAAATCTCATCCCTTCCCCAATATCGCGCCACACCCCTACCCCTTAATTCCCTGGTTGAACGTGATGGACATATGTCTTTTTTCGACCGTACTAACTATGTAACTATGTAACATAACATGGGGGGGGGGGGGGGGGGGTCTCCTGGCTGTTCACACAGGTGTGTCATTGCTGTACATTGACCATGCATTGCTTCTGTGGTATTGCAAAGGCAAAGACAAATGCTTCCAGCCATCCATTGCACTAATGGATTGGTCATCAGCTGGCTGTCTATGTCCCGCATCAATATAGACCAAAGTACAGAGGGTTAGGCTATGCTATTGTGCACCTACCTGATGCATCAGAAGGTGCGAGGCCCTTGCTAAATTCTGTGCACAGACTTTGAGATCTATGCTTTAGACTGTATCTAAACCTGCTCCAACATGGACTGACATTCTGGCCTACTTTCAGCCGATGCGACTTGTCTGTCGCTGAACAGTCGCTTTTTATGTATTCAGCACCTATGTATAATGTTGTAAAAATGCTCTAGAAGCTAAAGTCGCAGAAATGTCACACATATTTGGCCTGCAACTTTCTGTGCGACAAATTCAGACAGGAAAAATCAGTATAAATCCTTAGAAAATTATCCCCCAGTGTCTCCATCTGCTGGCGGTATTGAATAAGCATTGCTGCACTGATGGGGTATGCATTAGACGAAAAAAAAGAAGAAAAAGAAGAATAATACGCCCAGAAAAGAGGCGAAAAGGAGAAAAACGTAAAAAAACGTGAAAAAAAAGTAAGAGGAAGAGAAGGGAAAAAAAGGTGGAAATGGGTTTAAAAGTGATTTCGGCGGAGAAATATATATATATATATATATATATATATATATATATATATATATATATATGCGCACACACACACATAGATATAAACGTATTCTCCGTTGAGATATTGCAGCCGCTGCTGTGTCCAGGCCCAGGAGCCTTAGCACTGTGCTGTGATGTCACTCAATACCACTGACATCACTAGGTGTAAACAACATCTCTCCTTTGCTGTGTATGTGACTATGGAGCTGTTTGGTGATGTCGTCTATTACGGCCTTCATAGAAGCAACAGGAGATTGTTGCATCCATCTTGAACCCTCAGAACTACAGTGCTATGATGTCACTCACTTCCACAGGCCTTGCAGAGTGTAAACAACAACAACCCAGCTTTGTTGTGTATGTAACCAAAGGGATTTGTGATGTCACCTAGAACCTTCACAGCAGCGACAGCTTTATGAGGAGCATCAGCACTGCTCTGCCTGAGCAGAACCATCACCGCCATAGGTTGTCAAATAACCCGGATTTAACCCACACAGGTAAGTCCAATGGGGTGCAGGCATGTCCTCTATGCTTACAGCTTCCCGTGGGTGTTGGTTTGATACCGTTTGGGGACAGCCAAGGAGGCATCTGCAGGCAACAAAGGTAGGTGTGTGCTTGTGTGTGTGTTTCCTATGCAGATCCTAAGCCCAGTGTCACATGCAAGTAGGAGGAGTAAGAAGGGTTCCTGGCAAATCCGGGTTATGGATTGCATTTAAAAAGGCCCCGTGGGAGTGCAATGGGCCCCTGTCTTGCTGCTTAGCAATAATGGTATGGGTTTAGGTTCTGCTGTGTGTACTGGTGGTTGACTGCCCCCCAGCCCAGAGTGTGCATGGAAAATTGTCTGGCAGCCTCCCTGACAGCAAGCAGTGATAGTGCCCATGAAGGGGACCTTGTTGGGCCCGCCCCTTTCACGGTTATCGCTTCTCGGCCTTTTGGCTAAGATCAAGTGTAGTATCTGTTCTTATCAGTTTAATATCTGATACGTCCCCTATCTGGGGACCATATATTAAATGGATTTTTGAGAACGGGGGCCGATTTCGAAGCTTGCTTCCGTCGCCCTATGCATTGACCCGATATGGCAGTATCTTCGGGTACAGTGCACCACCCCCTTACAGGGTTAAAAAGAAAGATTCCTACTTTCATTGCTACCTGCTTGCTGGCTAGCCAGCTAGCCAGCCCTGTGGGCCTTGCTGCTGCTGCAGCCAAAAAACAAAAGGTGGTGCTGCTGCTGCTTCTGCTGCTTCTGCTTCTGCTTGTGTCTGGCCCCTGTTGGAGCGTCCAGGCACAGGACTTCTGCTGCTGCTGACTAAATGGCCTCCTTAATTGGATCATTTGAGTAGCCAGCACACCTGTGCAGGTAGGGCATGACATGATAGGCAGCTGCCTTGATAGCGGGTGGGTGCTGAATGTTCCTAATTGACAAAATAAGATTAATGCTTATGAAGAAATATAAAATCTCATCCCTTCCCCAATATCGCGCCACACCCCTACCCCTTAATTCCCTGGTTGAACGTGATGGACATATGTCTTTTTTCGACCGTACTAACTATGTAACTATGTAACATAACATGGGGGGGGGGGGGGGGGGGTCTCCTGGCTGTTCACACAGGTGTGTCATTGCTGTACATTGACCATGCATTGCTTCTGTGGTATTGCAAAGGCAAAGACAAATGCTTCCAGCCATCCATTGCACTAATGGATTGGTCATCAGCTGGCTGTCTATGTCCCGCATCAATATAGACCAAAGTACAGAGGGTTAGGCTATGCTATTGTGCACCTACCTGATGCATCAGAAGGTGCGAGGCCCTTGCTAAATTCTGTGCACAGACTTTGAGTTCTATGCTTTAGACTGTATCTAAACCTGCTCCAACATGGACTGACATTCTGGCCTACTTTCAGCCGATGCGACTTGTCTGTCGCTGAACAGTCGCTTTTTATGTATTCAGCACCTATGTATAATGTTGTAAAAATGCTCTAGAAGCTAAAGTCGCAGAAATGTCACACATATTTGGCCTGCAACTTTCTGTGCGACAAATTCAGACAGGAAAAATCAGTATAAATCCTTAGAAAATTATCCCCCAGTGTCTCCATCTGCTGGCGGTATTGAATAAGCATTGCTGCACTGATGGGGTATGCATTAGACGAAAAAAAAGAAGAAAAAGAAGAATAATACGCCCAGAAAAGAGGCGAAAAGGAGAAAAACGTAAAAAAACGTGAAAAAAAAGTAAGAGGAAGAGAAGGGAAAAAAAGGTGGAAATGGGTTTAAAAGTGATTTCGGCGGAGAATATATATATATATATATATATATATATATATATATATATATATATATATATGCGCACACACACACATAGATATAAACGTATTCTCCGTTGAGATATTGCAGCCGCTGCTGTGTCCAGGCCCAGGAGCCTTAGCACTGTGCTGTGATGTCACTCAATACCACTGACATCACTAGGTGTAAACAACATCTCTCCTTTGCTGTGTATGTGACTATGGAGCTGTTTGGTGATGTCGTCTATTACGGCCTTCATAGAAGCAACAGGAGATTGTTGCATCCATCTTGAACCCTCAGAACTACAGTGCTATGATGTCACTCACTTCCACAGGCCTTGCAGAGTGTAAACAACAACAACCCAGCTTTGTTGTGTATGTAACCAAAGGGATTTGTGATGTCACCTAGAACCTTCACAGCAGCGACAGCTTTATGAGGAGCATCAGCACTGCTCTGCCTGAGCAGAACCATCACCGCCATAGGTTGTCAAATAACCCGGATTTAACCCACACAGGTAAGTCCAATGGGGTGCAGGCATGTCCTCTATGCTTACAGCTTCCCGTGGGTGTTGGTTTGATACCGTTTGGGGACAGCCAAGGAGGCATCTGCAGGCAACAAAGGTAGGTGTGTGCTTGTGTGTGTGTTTCCTATGCAGATCCTAAGCCCAGTGTCACATGCAAGTAGGAGGAGTAAGAAGGGTTCCTGGCAAATCCGGGTTATGGATTGCATTTAAAAAGGCCCCGTGGGAGTGCAATGGGCCCCTGTCTTGCTGCTTAGCAATAATGGTATGGGTTTAGGTTCTGCTGTGTGTACTGGTGGTTGACTGCCCCCCAGCCCAGAGTGTGCATGGAAAATTGTCTGGCAGCCTCCCTGACAGCAAGCAGTGATAGTGCCCATGAAGGGGACCTTGTTGGGCCCGCCCCTTTCACGGTTATCGCTTCTCGGCCTTTTGGCTAAGATCAAGTGTAGTATCTGTTCTTATCAGTTTAATATCTGATACGTCCCCTATCTGGGGACCATATATTAAATGGATTTTTGAGAACGGGGGCCGATTTCGAAGCTTGCTTCCGTCGCCCTATGCATTGACCCGATATGGCAGTATCTTCGGGTACAGTGCACCACCCCCTTACAGGGTTAAAAAGAAAGATTCCTACTTTCATTGCTACCTGCTTGCTGGCTAGCCAGCTAGCCAGCCCTGTGGGCCTTGCTGCTGCTGCAGCCAAAAAACAAAAGGTGGTGCTGCTGCTGCTTCTGCTGCTTCTGCTTCTGCTTGTGTCTGGCCCCTGTTGGAGCGTCCAGGCACAGGACTTCTGCTGCTGCTGACTAAATGGCCTCCTTAATTGGATCATTTGAGTAGCCAGCACACCTGTGCAGGTAGGGCATGACATGATAGGCAGCTGCCTTGATAGCGGGTGGGTGCTGAATGTTCCTAATTGACAAAATAAGATTAATGCTTATGAAGAAATATAAAATCTCATCCCTTCCCCAATATCGCGCCACACCCCTACCCCTTAATTCCCTTGTTGAACGTGATGGACATATGTCTTTTTTCGACCGTACTAACTATGTAACTATGTAACATAACATGGGGGGGGGGGGGGGGGGGGTCTCCTGGCTGTTCACACAGGTGTGTCATTGCTGTACATTGACCATGCATTGCTTCTGTGGTATTGCAAAGGCAAAAGGCAAAGACAAATGCTTCCAGCCATCCATTGCACTAATGGATTGGTCATCAGCTGGCTGTCTATGTCCCGCATCAATATAGACCAAAGTACAGAGGGTTAGGCTATGCTATTGTGCACCTACCTGATGCATCAGAAGGTGCGAGGCCCTTGCTAAATTCTGTGCACAGACTTTGAGATCTATGCTTTAGACTGTATCTAAACCTGCTCCAACATGGACTGACATTCTGGCCTACTTTCAGCCGATGCGACTTGTCTGTCGCTGAACAGTCGCTTTTTATGTATTCAGCACCTATGTATAATGTTGTAAAAATGCTCTAGAAGCTAAAGTCGCAGAAATGTCACACATATTTGGCCTGCAACTTTCTGTGCGACAAATTCAGACAGGAAAAATCAGTATAAATCCTTAGAAAATTATCCCCCAGTGTCTCCATCTGCTGGCGGTATTGAATAAGCATTGCTGCACTGATGGGGTATGCATTAGACGAAAAAAAAGAAGAAAAAGAAGAATAATACGCCCAGAAAAGAGGCGAAAAGGAGAAAAACGTAAAAAAACGTGAAAAAAAAGTAAGAGGAAGAGAAGGGAAAAAAAGGTGGAAATGGGTTTAAAAGTGATTTCGGCGGAGAATATATATATATATATATATATATATATATATATATATATATATATATGCGCACACACACACATAGATATAAACGTATTCTCCGTTGAGATATTGCAGCCGCTGCTGTGTCCAGGCCCAGGAGCCTTAGCACTGTGCTGTGATGTCACTCAATACCACTGACATCACTAGGTGTAAACAACATCTCTCCTTTGCTGTGTATGTGACTATGGAGCTGTTTGGTGATGTCGTCTATTACGGCCTTCATAGAAGCAACAGGAGATTGTTGCATCCATCTTGAACCCTCAGAACTACAGTGCTATGATGTCACTCACTTCCACAGGCCTTGCAGAGTGTAAACAACAACAACCCAGCTTTGTTGTGTATGTAACCAAAGGGATTTGTGATGTCACCTAGAACCTTCACAGCAGCGACAGCTTTATGAGGAGCATCAGCACTGCTCTGCCTGAGCAGAACCATCACCGCCATAGGTTGTCAAATAACCCGGATTTAACCCACACAGGTAAGTCCAATGGGGTGCAGGCATGTCCTCTATGCTTACAGCTTCCCGTGGGTGTTGGTTTGATACCGTTTGGGGACAGCCAAGGAGGCATCTGCAGGCAACAAAGGTAGGTGTGTGCTTGTGTGTGTGTTTCCTATGCAGATCCTAAGCCCAGTGTCACATGCAAGTAGGAGGAGTAAGAAGGGTTCCTGGCAAATCCGGGTTATGGATTGCATTTAAAAAGGCCCCGTGGGAGTGCAATGGGCCCCTGTCTTGCTGCTTAGCAATAATGGTATGGGTTTAGGTTCTGCTGTGTGTACTGGTGGTTGACTGCCCCCCAGCCCAGAGTGTGCATGGAAAATTGTCTGGCAGCCTCCCTGACAGCAAGCAGTGATAGTGCCCATGAAGGGGACCTTGTTGGGCCCGCCCCTTTCACGGTTATCGCTTCTCGGCCTTTTGGCTAAGATCAAGTGTAGTATCTGTTCTTATCAGTTTAATATCTGATACGTCCCCTATCTGGGGACCATATATTAAATGGATTTTTGAGAACGGGGGCCGATTTCGAAGCTTGCTTCCGTCGCCCTATGCATTGACCCGATATGGCAGTATCTTCGGGTACAGTGCACCACCCCCTTACAGGGTTAAAAAGAAAGATTCCTACTTTCATTGCTACCTGCTTGCTGGCTAGCCAGCTAGCCAGCCCTGTGGGCCTTGCTGCTGCTGCAGCCAAAAAACAAAAGGTGGTGCTGCTTCTGCTTCTGCTTGTGTCTGGCCCCTGTTGGAGCGTCCAGGCACAGGACTTCTGCTGCTGCTGACTAAATGGCCTCCTTAATTGGATCATTTGAGTAGCCAGCACACCTGTGCAGGTAGGGCATGACATGATAGGCAGCTGCCTTGATAGCGGGTGGGTGCTGAATGTTCCTAATTGACAAAATAAGATTAATGCTTATGAAGAAATATAAAATCTCATCCCTTCCCCAATATCGCGCCACACCCCTACCCCTTAATTCCCTGGTTGAACGTGATGGACATATGTCTTTTTTCGACCGTACTAACTATGTAACTATGTAACATAACATGGGGGGGGGGGGGGGGGGGTCTCCTGGCTGTTCACACAGGTGTGTCATTGCTGTACATTGACCATGCATTGCTTCTGTGGTATTGCAAAGGCAAAGACAAATGCTTCCAGCCATCCATTGCACTAATGGATTGGTCATCAGCTGGCTGTCTATGTCCCGCATCAATATAGACCAAAGTACAGAGGGTTAGGCTATGCTATTGTGCACCTACCTGATGCATCAGAAGGTGCGAGGCCCTTGCTAAATTCTGTGCACAGACTTTGAGATCTATGCTTTAGACTGTATCTAAACCTGCTCCAACATGGACTGACATTCTGGCCTACTTTCAGCCGATGCGACTTGTCTGTCGCTGAACAGTCGCTTTTTATGTATTCAGCACCTATGTATAATGTTGTAAAAATGCTCTAGAAGCTAAAGTCGCAGAAATGTCACACATATTTGGCCTGCAACTTTCTGTGCGACAAATTCAGACAGGAAAAATCAGTATAAATCCTTAGAAAATTATCCCCCAGTGTCTCCATCTGCTGGCGGTATTGAATAAGCATTGCTGCACTGATGGGGTATGCATTAGACGAAAAAAAAGAAGAAAAAGAAGAATAATACGCCCAGAAAAGAGGCGAAAAGGAGAAAAACGTAAAAAAACGTGAAAAAAAAGTAAGAGGAAGAGAAGGGAAAAAAAGGTGGAAATGGGTTTAAAAGTGATTTCGGCGGAGAAATATATATATATATATATATATATATATATATATATATATATATGCGCACACACACACATAGATATAAACGTATTCTCCGTTGAGATATTGCAGCCGCTGCTGTGTCCAGGCCCAGGAGCCTTAGCACTGTGCTGTGATGTCACTCAATACCACTGACATCACTAGGTGTAAACAACATCTCTCCTTTGCTGTGTATGTGACTATGGAGCTGTTTGGTGATGTCGTCTATTACGGCCTTCATAGAAGCAACAGGAGATTGTTGCATCCATCTTGAACCCTCAGAACTACAGTGCTATGATGTCACTCACTTCCACAGGCCTTGCAGAGTGTAAACAACAACAACCCAGCTTTGTTGTGTATGTAACCAAAGGGATTTGTGATGTCACCTAGAACCTTCACAGCAGCGACAGCTTTATGAGGAGCATCAGCACTGCTCTGCCTGAGCAGAACCATCACCGCCATAGGTTGTCAAATAACCCGGATTTAACCCACACAGGTAAGTCCAATGGGGTGCAGGCATGTCCTCTATGCTTACAGCTTCCCGTGGGTGTTGGTTTGATACCGTTTGGGGACAGCCAAGGAGGCATCTGCAGGCAACAAAGGTAGGTGTGTGCTTGTGTGTGTGTTTCCTATGCAGATCCTAAGCCCAGTGTCACATGCAAGTAGGAGGAGTAAGAAGGGTTCCTGGCAAATCCGGGTTATGGATTGCATTTAAAAAGGCCCCGTGGGAGTGCAATGGGCCCCTGTCTTGCTGCTTAGCAATAATGGTATGGGTTTAGGTTCTGCTGTGTGTACTGGTGGTTGACTGCCCCCCAGCCCAGAGTGTGCATGGAAAATTGTCTGGCAGCCTCCCTGACAGCAAGCAGTGATAGTGCCCATGAAGGGGACCTTGTTGGGCCCGCCCCTTTCACGGTTATCGCTTCTCGGCCTTTTGGCTAAGATCAAGTGTAGTATCTGTTCTTATCAGTTTAATATCTGATACGTCCCCTATCTGGGGACCATATATTAAATGGATTTTTGAGAACGGGGGCCGATTTCGAAGCTTGCTTCCGTCGCCCTATGCATTGACCCGATATGGCAGTATCTTCGGGTACAGTGCACCACCCCCTTACAGGGTTAAAAAGAAAGATTCCTACTTTCATTGCTACCTGCTTGCTGGCTAGCCAGCTAGCCAGCCCTGTGGGCCTTGCTGCTGCTGCAGCCAAAAAACAAAAGGTGGTGCTGCTGCTGCTTCTGCTGCTTCTGCTTCTGCTTGTGTCTGGCCCCTGTTGGAGCGTCCAGGCACAGGACTTCTGCTGCTGCTGACTAAATGGCCTCCTTAATTGGATCATTTGAGTAGCCAGCACACCTGTGCAGGTAGGGCATGACATGATAGGCAGCTGCCTTGATAGCGGGTGGGTGCTGAATGTTCCTAATTGACAAAATAAGATTAATGCTTATGAAGAAATATAAAATCTCATCCCTTCCCCAATATCGCGCCACACCCCTACCCCTTAATTCCCTGGTTGAACGTGATGGACATATGTCTTTTTTCGACCGTACTAACTATGTAACTATGTAACATAACATGGGGGGGGGGGGGGGGGTCTCCTGGCTGTTCACACAGGTGTGTCATTGCTGTACATTGACCATGCATTGCTTCTGTGGTATTGCAAAGGCAAAGACAAATGCTTCCAGCCATCCATTGCACTAATGGATTGGTCATCAGCTGGCTGTCTATGTCCCGCATCAATATAGACCAAAGTACAGAGGGTTAGGCTATGCTATTGTGCACCTACCTGATGCATCAGAAGGTGCGAGGCCCTTGCTAAATTCTGTGCACAGACTTTGAGATCTATGCTTTAGACTGTATCTAAACCTGCTCCAACATGGACTGACATTCTGGCCTACTTTCAGCCGATGCGACTTGTCTGTCGCTGAACAGTCGCTTTTTATGTATTCAGCACCTATGTATAATGTTGTAAAAATGCTCTAGAAGCTAAAGTCGCAGAAATGTCACACATATTTGGCCTGCAACTTTCTGTGCGACAAATTCAGACAGGAAAAATCAGTATAAATCCTTAGAAAATTATCCCCCAGTGTCTCCATCTGCTGGCGGTATTGAATAAGCATTGCTGCACTGATGGGGTATGCATTAGACGAAAAAAAAGAAGAAAAAGAAGAATAATACGCCCAGAAAAGAGGCGAAAAGGAGAAAAACGTAAAAAAACGTGAAAAAAAAGTAAGAGGAAGAGAAGGGAAAAAAAGGTGGAAATGGGTTTAAAAGTGATTTCGGCGGAGAAATATATATATATATATATATATATATATACGCGCACACACACACATATATATAAACGTATTCTCCGTTGAGATATTGCAGCCGCTGCTGTGTCCAGGCCCAGGAGCCTTAGCACTGTGCTGTGATGTCACTCAATACCACTGACATCACTAGGTGTAAACAACATCTCTCCTTTGCTGTGTATGTGACTATGGAGCTGTTTGGTGATGTCGTCTATTACGGCCTTCATAGAAGCAACAGGAGATTGTTGCATCCATCTTGAACCCTCAGAACTACAGTGCTATGATGTCACTCACTTCCACAGGCCTTGCAGAGTGTAAACAACAACAACCCAGCTTTGTTGTGTATGTAACCAAAGGGATTTGTGATGTCACCTAGAACCTTCACAGCAGCGACAGCTTTATGAGGAGCATCAGCACTGCTCTGCCTGAGCAGAACCATCACCGCCATAGGTTGTCAAATAACCCGGATTTAACCCACACAGGTAAGTCCAATGGGGTGCAGGCATGTCCTCTATGCTTACAGCTTCCCGTGGGTGTTGGTTTGATACCGTTTGGGGACAGCCAAGGAGGCATCTGCAGGCAACAAAGGTAGGTGTGTGCTTGTGTGTGTGTTTCCTATGCAGATCCTAAGCCCAGTGTCACATGCAAGTAGGAGGAGTAAGAAGGGTTCCTGGCAAATCCGGGTTATGGATTGCATTTAAAAAGGCCCCGTGGGAGTGCAATGGGCCCCTGTCTTGCTGCTTAGCAATAATGGTATGGGTTTAGGTTCTGCTGTGTGTACTGGTGGTTGACTGCCCCCCAGCCCAGAGTGTGCATGGAAAATTGTCTGGCAGCCTCCCTGACAGCAAGCAGTGATAGTGCCCATGAAGGGGACCTTGTTGGGCCCGCCCCTTTCACGGTTATCGCTTCTCGGCCTTTTGGCTAAGATCAAGTGTAGTATCTGTTCTTATCAGTTTTTCATGCCGGTGGACAGTAACGCCGGTATGGGGCTGGTGGGGATGGGTGCTGCATGGAGGATGCAGGTGTACCAGGGCTTTCCGGGGCTGGTTCTGAGGAATCAGCTCGACGGCTGCCCCGATGTGACCTGTTCCCTCCGGGTCTCGCCATGAGGCTGAGAGGGTCTAGAGCCGAGGTACTTTTGTGCCTCGGGGAGTGGTGACCCCGAGGTGCCGAAACTCACTGGGAGGATAGACTCACTGAGTTGAAGCACGGGCACCATAATCTCTTCACCTTGTGGCACTCACCTCTTGATTCCCGGCCTTCTGGCTAGGATCAGAGAAATTTTTATAGATCCGGCCGGATGTCCGGGCAGTATATCTGCACACATTCACTTATTTATTTCTTTTTTGTCTCACTGTGTCACTTTTTGCGTGTTGTGTGTTCACAGGATTGGTCAGGATGCGGTAGCCCTTCTGGGTGTCCCTCCTGGCGGTCTAGGGGAGGTGTGTGTGGCCATTAGGTTCCGCACCTCCCTGCAAACACCCCGGGTACTCCTGCTTTTGCAGGGTACCTACCGTAATCGGCTCTGCGGGCAGATACCTTGGCTAACGCCAAGGGGGATGCCGGGAGCATTTGTGGTCCCCTAGTAGCTTCGGCGAAAAGGGACATCGAACCTGGAACCTCGCAGGTACCTTTTGGTCCGGAGGCGAAGGGTAAGGTTTGTTGGGGGGCCTCTCTCCTATCGGAGAAGGGCTTGCGATAGACCGCATCCTTTGTGCACGTTTTTTTAGTGTAACACGTTTGCACTTTTTCTTGCACTTTGGGTGAATCGAAAGCACGTTCCTCGGCTTTAGATAAAAAATCTGTTCTTATCAGTTTAATATCTGATACGTCCCCTATCTGGGGACCATATATTAAATGGATTTTTGAGAACGGGGGCCGATTTCGAAGCTTGCTTCCGTCGCCCTATGCATTGACCCGATATGGCAGTATCTTCGGGTACAGTGCACCACCCCCTTACAGGGTTAAAAAGAAAGATTCCTACTTTCATTGCTACCTGCTTGCTGGCTAGCCAGCTAGCCAGCCCTGTGGGCCTTGCTGCTGCTGCAGCCAAAAAACAAAAGGTGGTGCTGCTGCTGCTTCTGCTGCTTCTGCTTCTGCTTGTGTCTGGCCCCTGTTGGAGCGTCCAGGCACAGGACTTCTGCTGCTGCTGACTAAATGGCCTCCTTAATTGGATCATTTGAGTAGCCAGCACACCTGTGCAGGTAGGGCATGACATGATAGGCAGCTGCCTTGATAGCGGGTGGGTGCTGAATGTTCCTAATTGACAAAATAAGATTAATGCTTATGAAGAAATATAAAATCTCATCCCTTCCCCAATATCGCGCCACACCCCTACCCCTTAATTCCCTGGTTGAACGTGATGGACATATGTCTTTTTTCGACCGTACTAACTATGTAACTATGTAACATAACATGGGGGGGGGGGGGGGTCTCCTGGCTGTTCACACAGGTGTGTCATTGCTGTACATTGACCATGCATTGCTTCTGTGGTATTGCAAAGGCAAAGACAAATGCTTCCAGCCATCCATTGCACTAATGGATTGGTCATCAGCTGGCTGTCTATGTCCCGCATCAATATAGACCAAAGTACAGAGGGTTAGGCTATGCTATTGTGCACCTACCTGATGCATCAGAAGGTGCGAGGCCCTTGCTAAATTCTGTGCACAGACTTTGAGATCTATGCTTTAGACTGTATCTAAACCTGCTCCAACATGGACTGACATTCTGGCCTACTTTCAGCCGATGCGACTTGTCTGTCGCTGAACAGTCGCTTTTTATGTATTCAGCACCTATGTATAATGTTGTAAAAATGCTCTAGAAGCTAAAGTCGCAGAAATGTCACACATATTTGGCCTGCAACTTTCTGTGCGACAAATTCAGACAGGAAAAATCAGTATAAATCCTTAGAAAATTATCCCCCAGTGTCTCCATCTGCTGGCGGTATTGAATAAGCATTGCTGCACTGATGGGGTATGCATTAGACGAAAAAAAAGAAGAAAAAGAAGAATAATACGCCCAGAAAAGAGGCGAAAAGGAGAAAAACGTAAAAAAACGTGAAAAAAAAGTAAGAGGAAGAGAAGGGAAAAAAAGGTGGAAATGGGTTTAAAAGTGATTTCGGCGGAGAAATATATATATATATATATATATATATATATATATATATATATATATATATATATGCGCACACACACACATAGATATAAACGTATTCTCCGTTGAGATATTGCAGCCGCTGCTGTGTCCAGGCCCAGGAGCCTTAGCACTGTGCTGTGATGTCACTCAATACCACTGACATCACTAGGTGTAAACAACATCTCTCCTTTGCTGTGTATGTGACTATGGAGCTGTTTGGTGATGTCGTCTATTACGGCCTTCATAGAAGCAACAGGAGATTGTTGCATCCATCTTGAACCCTCAGAACTACAGTGCTATGATGTCACTCACTTCCACAGGCCTTGCAGAGTGTAAACAACAACAACCCAGCTTTGTTGTGTATGTAACCAAAAGGATTTGTGATGTCACCTAGAACCTTCACAGCAGCGACAGCTTTATGAGGAGCATCAGCACTGCTCTGCCTGAGCAGAACCATCACCGCCATAGGTTGTCAAATAACCCGGATTTAACCCACACAGGTAAGTCCAATGGGGTGCAGGCATGTCCTCTATGCTTACAGCTTCCCGTGGGTGTTGGTTTGATACCGTTTGGGGACAGCAAAGGAGGCATCTGCAGGCAACAAAGGTAGGTGTGTGCTTGTGTGTGTGTTTCCTATGCAGATCCTAAGCCCAGTGTCACATGCAAGTAGGAGGAGTAAGAAGGGTTCCTGGCAAATCCGGGTTATGGATTGCATTTAAAAAGGCCCCGTGGGAGTGCAATGGGCCCCTGTCTTGCTGCTTAGCAATAATGGTATGGGTTTAGGTTCTGCTGTGTGTACTGGTGGTTGACTGCCCCCCAGCCCAGAGTGTGCATGGAAAATTGTCTGGCAGCCTCCCTGACAGCAAGCAGTGATAGTGCCCATGAAGGGGACCTTGTTGGGCCCGCCCCTTTCACGGTTATCGCTTCTCGGCCTTTTGGCTAAGATCAAGTGTAGTATCTGTTCTTATCAGTTTAATATCTGATACGTCCCCTATCTGGGGACCATATATTAAATGGATTTTTGAGAACGGGGGCCGATTTCGAAGCTTGCTTCCGTCGCCCTATGCATTGACCCGATATGGCAGTATCTTCGGGTACAGTGCACCACCCCCTTACAGGGTTAAAAAGAAAGATTCCTACTTTCATTGCTACCTGCTTGCTGGCTAGCCAGCTAGCCAGCCCTGTGGGCCTTGCTGCTGCTGCAGCCAAAAAACAAAAGGTGGTGCTGCTGCTGCTTCTGCTTCTGCTTGTGTCTGGCCCCTGTTGGAGCGTCCAGGCACAGGACTTCTGCTGCTGCTGACTAAATGGCCTCCTTAATTGGATCATTTGAGTAGCCAGCACACCTGTGCAGGTAGGGCATGACATGATAGGCAGCTGCCTTGATAGCGGGTGGGTGCTGAATGTTCCTAATTGACAAAATAAGATTAATGCTTATGAAGAAATATAAAATCTCATCCCTTCCCCAATATCGCGCCACACCCCTACCCCTTAATTCCCTGGTTGAACGTGATGGACATATGTCTTTTTTCAACCGTACTAACTATGTAACTATGTAACATAACATGGGGGGGGGGGGGGGGGGGTCTCCTGGCTGTTCACACAGGTGTGTCATTGCTGTACATTGACCATGCATTGCTTCTGTGGTATTGCAAAGGCAAAGACAAATGCTTCCAGCCATCCATTGCACTAATGGATTGGTCATCAGCTGGCTGTCTATGTCCCGCATCAATATAGACCAAAGTACAGAGGGTTAGGCTATGCTATTGTGCACCTACCTGATGCATCAGAAGGTGCGAGGCCCTTGCTAAATTCTGTGCACAGACTTTGAGATCTATGCTTTAGACTGTATCTAAACCTGCTCCAACATGGACTGACATTCTGGCCTACTTTCAGCCGATGCGACTTGTCTGTCGCTGAACAGTCGCTTTTTATGTATTCAGCACCTATGTATAATGTTGTAAAAATGCTCTAGAAGCTAAAGTCGCAGAAATGTCACACATATTTGGCCTGCAACTTTCTGTGCGACAAATTCAGACAGGAAAAATCAGTATAAATCCTTAGAAAATTATCCCCCAGTGTCTCCATCTGCTGGCGGTATTGAATAAGCATTGCTGCACTGATGGGGTATGCATTAGACGAAAAAAAAGAAGAAAAAGAAGAATAATACGCCCAGAAAAGAGGCGAAAAGGAGAAAAACGTAAAAAAACGTGAAAAAAAAGTAAGAGGAAGAGAAGGGAAAAAAAGGTGGAAATGGGTTTAAAAGTGATTTCGGCGGAGAAATATATATATATATATATATATATATATATATATATATATATATGCGCACACACACACATAGATATAAACGTATTCTCCGTTGAGATATTGCAGCCGCTGCTGTGTCCAGGCCCAGGAGCCTTAGCACTGTGCTGTGATGTCACTCAATACCACTGACATCACTAGGTGTAAACAACATCTCTCCTTTGCTGTGTATGTGACTATGGAGCTGTTTGGTGATGTCGTCTATTACGGCCTTCATAGAAGCAACAGGAGATTGTTGCATCCATCTTGAACCCTCAGAACTACAGTGCTATGATGTCACTCACTTCCACAGGCCTTGCAGAGTGTAAACAACAACAACCCAGCTTTGTTGTGTATGTAACCAAAGGGATTTGTGATGTCACCTAGAACCTTCACAGCAGCGACAGCTTTATGAGGAGCATCAGCACTGCTCTGCCTGAGCAGAACCATCACCGCCATAGGTTGTCAAATAACCCGGATTTAACCCACACAGGTAAGTCCAATGGGGTGCAGGCATGTCCTCTATGCTTACAGCTTCCCGTGGGTGTTGGTTTGATACCGTTTGGGGACAGCCAAGGAGGCATCTGCAGGCAACAAAGGTAGGTGTGTGCTTGTGTGTGTGTTTCCTATGCAGATCCTAAGCCCAGTGTCACATGCAAGTAGGAGGAGTAAGAAGGGTTCCTGGCAAATCCGGGTTATGGATTGCATTTAAAAAGGCCCCGTGGGAGTGCAATGGGCCCCTGTCTTGCTGCTTAGCAATAATGGTATGGGTTTAGGTTCTGCTGTGTGTACTGGTGGTTGACTGCCCCCCAGCCCAGAGTGTGCATGGAAAATTGTCTGGCAGCCTCCCTGACAGCAAGCAGTGATAGTGCCCATGAAGGGGACCTTGTTGGGCCCGCCCCTTTCACGGTTATCGCTTCTCGGCCTTTTGGCTAAGATCAAGTGTAGTATCTGTTCTTATCAGTTTAATATCTGATACGTCCCCTATCTGGGGACCATATATTAAATGGATTTTTGAGAACGGGGGCCGATTTCGAAGCTTGCTTCCGTCGCCCTATGCATTGACCCGATATGGCAGTATCTTCGGGTACAGTGCACCACCCCCTTACAGGGTTAAAAAGAAAGATTCCTACTTTCATTGCTACCTGCTTGCTGGCTAGCCAGCTAGCCAGCCCTGTGGGCCTTGCTGCTGCTGCAGCCAAAAAACAAAAGGTGGTGCTGCTGCTGCTTCTGCTGCTTCTGCTTCTGCTTGTGTCTGGCCCCTGTTGGAGCGTCCAGGCACAGGACTTCTGCTGCTGCTGACTAAATGGCCTCCTTAATTGGATCATTTGAGTAGCCAGCACACCTGTGCAGGTAGGGCATGACATGATAGGCAGCTGCCTTGATAGCGGGTGGGTGCTGAATGTTCCTAATTGACAAAATAAGATTAATGCTTATGAAGAAATATAAAATCTCATCCCTTCCCCAATATCGCGCCACACCCCTACCCCTTAATTCCCTGGTTGAACGTGATGGACATATGTCTTTTTTCGACCGTACTAACTATGTAACTATGTAACATAACATGGGGGGGGGGGGGGGGGGTCTCCTGGCTGTTCACACAGGTGTGTCATTGCTGTACATTGACCATGCATTGCTTCTGTGGTATTGCAAAGGCAAAGACAAATGCTTCCAGCCATCCATTGCACTAATGGATTGGTCATCAGCTGGCTGTCTATGTCCCGCATCAATATAGACCAAAGTACAGAGGGTTAGGCTATGCTATTGTGCACCTACCTGATGCATCAGAAGGTGCGAGGCCCTTGCTAAATTCTGTGCACAGACTTTGAGATCTATGCTTTAGACTGTATCTAAACCTGCTCCAACATGGACTGACATTCTGGCCTACTTTCAGCCGATGCGACTTGTCTGTCGCTGAACAGTCGCTTTTTATGTATTCAGCACCTATGTATAATGTTGTAAAAATGCTCTAGAAGCTAAAGTCGCAGAAATGTCACACATATTTGGCCTGCAACTTTCTGTGCGACAAATTCAGACAGGAAAAATCAGTATAAATCCTTAGAAAATTATCCCCCAGTGTCTCCATCTGCTGGCGGTATTGAATAAGCATTGCTGCACTGATGGGGTATGCATTAGACGAAAAAAAAAGAAGAAAAAGAAGAATAATACGCCCAGAAAAGAGGCGAAAAGGAGAAAAACGTAAAAAAACGTGAAAAAAAAGTAAGAGGAAGAGAAGGGAAAAAAAGGTGGAAATGGGTTTAAAAGTGATTTCGGCGGAGAAATATATATATATATATATATATATATATATATATATATATATATATATGCGCACACACACACATAGATATAAACGTATTCTCCGTTGAGATATTGCAGCCGCTGCTGTGTCCAGGCCCAGGAGCCTTAGCACTGTGCTGTGATGTCACTCAATACCACTGACATCACTAGGTGTAAACAACATCTCTCCTTTGCTGTGTATGTGACTATGGAGCTGTTTGGTGATGTCGTCTATTACGGCCTTCATAGAAGCAACAGGAGATTGTTGCATCCATCTTGAACCCTCAGAACTACAGTGCTATGATGTCACTCACTTCCACAGGCCTTGCAGAGTGTAAACAACAACAACCCAGCTTTGTTGTGTATGTAACCAAAGGGATTTGTGATGTCACCTAGAACCTTCACAGCAGCGACAGCTTTATGAGGAGCATCAGCACTGCTCTGCCTGAGCAGAACCATCACCGCCATAGGTTGTCAAATAACCCGGATTTAACCCACACAGGTAAGTCCAATGGGGTGCAGGCATGTCCTCTATGCTTACAGCTTCCCGTGGGTGTTGGTTTGATACCGTTTGGGGACAGCCAAGGAGGCATCTGCAGGCAACAAAGGTAGGTGTGTGCTTGTGTGTGTGTTTCCTATGCAGATCCTAAGCCCAGTGTCACATGCAAGTAGGAGGAGTAAGAAGGGTTCCTGGCAAATCCGGGTTATGGATTGCATTTAAAAAGGCCCCGTGGGAGTGCAATGGGCCCCTGTCTTGCTGCTTAGCAATAATGGTATGGGTTTAGGTTCTGCTGTGTGTACTGGTGGTTGACTGCCCCCCAGCCCAGAGTGTGCATGGAAAATTGTCTGGCAGCCTCCCTGACAGCAAGCAGTGATAGTGCCCATGAAGGGGACCTTGTTGGGCCCGCCCCTTTCACGGTTATCGCTTCTCGGCCTTTTGGCTAAGATCAAGTGTAGTATCTGTTCTTATCAGTTTAATATCTGATACGTCCCCTATCTGGGGACCATATATTAAATGGATTTTTGAGAACGGGGGCCGATTTCGAAGCTTGCTTCCGTCGCCCTATGCATTGACCCGATATGGCAGTATCTTCGGGTACAGTGCACCACCCCCTTACAGGGTTAAAAAGAAAGATTCCTACTTTCATTGCTACCTGCTTGCTGGCTAGCCAGCTAGCCAGCCCTGTGGGCCTTGCTGCTGCTGCAGCCAAAAAACAAAAGGTGGTGCTGCTGCTGCTTCTGCTGCTTCTGCTTCTGCTTGTGTCTGGCCCCTGTTGGAGCGTCCAGGCACAGGACTTCTGCTGCTGCTGACTAAATGGCCTCCTTAATTGGATCATTTGAGTAGCCAGCACACCTGTGCAGGTAGGGCATGACATGATAGGCAGCTGCCTTGATAGCGGGTGGGTGCTGAATGTTCCTAATTGACAAAATAAGATTAATGCTTATGAAGAAATATAAAATCTCATCCCTTCCCCAATATCGCGCCACACCCCTACCCCTTAATTCCCTGGTTGAACGTGATGGACATATGTCTTTTTTCGACCGTACTAACTATGTAACTATGTAACATAACATGGGGGGGGGGGGGGGGGGGGTCTCCTGGCTGTTCACACAGGTGTGTCATTGCTGTACATTGACCATGCATTGCTTCTGTGGTATTGCAAAGGCAAAGACAAATGCTTCCAGCCATCCATTGCACTAATGGATTGGTCATCAGCTGGCTGTCTATGTCCCGCATCAATATAGACCAAAGTACAGAGGGTTAGGCTATGCTATTGTGCACCTACCTGATGCATCAGAAGGTGCGAGGCCCTTGCTAAATTCTGTGCACAGACTTTGAGATCTATGCTTTAGACTGTATCTAAACCTGCTCCAACATGGACTGACATTCTGGCCTACTTTCAGCCGATGCGACTTGTCTGTCGCTGAACAGTCGCTTTTTATGTATTCAGCACCTATGTATAATGTTGTAAAAATGCTCTAGAAGCTAAAGTCGCAGAAATGTCACACATATTTGGCCTGCAACTTTCTGTGCGACAAATTCAGACAGGAAAAATCAGTATAAATCCTTAGAAAATTATCCCCCAGTGTCTCCATCTGCTGGCGGTATTGAATAAGCATTGCTGCACTGATGGGGTATGCATTAGACGAAAAAAAAAGAAGAAAAAGAAGAATAATACGCCCAGAAAAGAGGCGAAAAGGAGAAAAACGTAAAAAAACGTGAAAAAAAAGTAAGAGGAAGAGAAGGGAAAAAGAGGTGGAAATGGGTTTAAAAGTGATTTCGGCGGAGAAATATATATATATATATATATATATATATATATATATATATATATATATATATATATGCGCACACACACACATAGATATAAACGTATTCTCCGTTGAGATATTGCAGCCGCTGCTGTGTCCAGGCCCAGGAGCCTTAGCACTGTGCTGTGATGTCACTCAATACCACTGACATCACTAGGTGTAAACAACATCTCTCCTTTGCTGTGTATGTGACTATGGAGCTGTTTGGTGATGTCGTCTATTACGGCCTTCATAGAAGCAACAGGAGATTGTTGCATCCATCTTGAACCCTCAGAACTACAGTGCTATGATGTCACTCACTTCCACAGGCCTTGCAGAGTGTAAACAACAACAACCCAGCTTTGTTGTGTATGTAACCAAAGGGATTTGTGATGTCACCTAGAACCTTCACAGCAGCGACAGCTTTATGAGGAGCATCAGCACTGCTCTGCCTGAGCAGAACCATCACCGCCATAGGTTGTCAAATAACCCGGATTTAACCCACACAGGTAAGTCCAATGGGGTGCAGGCATGTCCTCTATGCTTACAGCTTCCCGTGGGTGTTGGTTTGATACCGTTTGGGGACAGCCAAGGAGGCATCTGCAGGCAACAAAGGTAGGTGTGTGCTTGTGTGTGTGTTTCCTATGCAGATCCTAAGCCCAGTGTCACATGCAAGTAGGAGGAGTAAGAAGGGTTCCTGGCAAATCCGGGTTATGGATTGCATTTAAAAAGGCCCCGTGGGAGTGCAATGGGCCCCTGTCTTGCTGCTTAGCAATAATGGTATGGGTTTAGGTTCTGCTGTGTGTACTGGTGGTTGACTGCCCCCCAGCCCAGAGTGTGCATGGAAAATTGTCTGGCAGCCTCCCTGACAGCAAGCAGTGATAGTGCCCATGAAGGGGACCTTGTTGGGCCCGCCCCTTTCACGGTTATCGCTTCTCGGCCTTTTGGCTAAGATCAAGTGTAGTATCTGTTCTTATCAGTTTAATATCTGATACGTCCCCTATCTGGGGACCATATATTAAATGGATTTTTGAGAACGGGGGCCGATTTCGAAGCTTGCTTCCGTCGCCCTATGCATTGACCCGATATGGCAGTATCTTCGGGTACAGTGCACCACCCCCTTACAGGGTTAAAAAGAAAGATTCCTACTTTCATTGCTACCTGCTTGCTGGCTAGCCAGCTAGCCAGCCCTGTGGGCCTTGCTGCTGCTGCAGCCAAAAAACAAAAGGTGGTGCTGCTGCTGCTTCTGCTGCTTCTGCTTCTGCTTGTGTCTGGCCCCTGTTGGAGCGTCCAGGCACAGGACTTCTGCTGCTGCTGACTAAATGGCCTCCTTAATTGGATCATTTGAGTAGCCAGCACACCTGTGCAGGTAGGGCATGACATGATAGGCAGCTGCCTTGATAGCGGGTGGGTGCTGAATGTTCCTAATTGACAAAATAAGATTAATGCTTATGAAGAAATATAAAATCTCATCCCTTCCCCAATATCGCGCCACACCCCTACCCCTTAATTCCCTGGTTGAACTTGATGGACATATGTCTTTTTTCGACCGTACTAACTATGTAACTATGTAACATAACATGGGGGGGGGGGGGGGGGGGTCTCCTGGCTGTTCACACAGGTGTGTCATTGCTGTACATTGACCATGCATTGCTTCTGTGGTATTGCAAAGGCAAAGACAAATGCTTCCAGCCATCCATTGCACTAATGGATTGGTCATCAGCTGGCTGTCTATGTCCCGCATCAATATAGACCAAAGTACAGAGGGTTAGGCTATGCTATAGTGCACCTACCTGATGCATCAGAAGGTGCGAGGCCCTTGCTAAATTCTGTGCACAGACTTTGAGATCTATACTTTAGACTGTATCTAAACCTGCTCCAACATGGACTGACATTCTGGCCTACTTTCAGCCGATGCGACTTGTCTGTCGCTGAACAGTCGCTTTTTATGTATTCAGCACCTATGTATAATGTTGTAAAAATGCTCTAGAAGCTAAAGTCGCAGAAATGTCACACATATTTGGCCTGCAACTTTCTGTGCGACAAATTCAGACAGGAAAAATCAGTATAAATCCTTAGAAAATTATCCCCCAGTGTCTCCATCTGCTGGCGGTATTGAATAAGCATTGCTGCACTGATGGGGTATGCATTAGACGAAAAAAAAGAAGAAAAAGAAGAATAATACGCCCAGAAAAGAGGCGAAAAGGAGAAAAACGTAAAAAAACGTGAAAAAAAAGTAAGAGGAAGAGAAGGGAAAAAAAGGTGGAAATGGGTTTAAAAGTGATTTCGGCGGAGAAATATATATATATATATATATATATATATATATACGCGCACACACACACACATATATATAAACGTATTCTCCGTTGAGATATTGCAGCCGCTGCTGTGTCCAGGCCCAGGAGCCTTAGCACTGTGCTGTGATGTCACTCAATACCACTGACATCACTAGGTGTAAACAACATCTCTCCTTTGCTGTGTATGTGACTATGGAGCTGTTTGGTGATGTCGTCTATTATGGCCTTCATAGAAGCAACAGGAGATTGTTGCATCCATCTAGAACCCTCAGAACTACAGTGCTATGATGTCACTCACTTCCACAGGCCTTGCAGAGTGTAAACAACAACAACCCAGCTTTGTTGTGTATGTAACCATAGGGATTTGTGATGTCACCTAGAACCTTCACAGCAGCGACAGCTTTATGAGGAGCATCAGCACTGCTCTGCCTGAGCAGAACCATCACCGCCATAGGTTGTCAAATAACCCGGATTTAACCCACACAGGTAAGTCCAATGGGGTGCAGGCATGTCCTCTATGCTTACAGCTTCCCGTGGGTGTTGGTTTGATACCGTTTGGGGACAGCCAAGGAGGCATCTGCAGGCAACAAAGGTAGGTGTGTGCTTGTGTGTGTGTTTCCTATGCAGATCCTAAGCCCAGTGTCACATGCAAGTAGGAGGAGTAAGAAGGGTTCCTGGCAAATCCGGGTTATGGATTGCATTTAAAAAGGCCCCGTGGGAGTGCAATGGGCCCCTGTCTTGCTGCTTAGCAATAATGGTATGGGTTTAGGTTCTGCTGTGTGTACTGGTGGTTGACTGCCCCCCAGCCCAGAGTGTGCATGGAAAATTGTCTGGCAGCCTCCCTGACAGCAAGCAGTGATAGTGCCCATGAAGGGGACCTTGTTGGGCCCGCCCCTTTCACGGTTATCGCTTCTCGGCCTTTTGGCTAAGATCAAGTGCAGTTGCCTTGGTCTCGCCTGAGGGTGCGATCTCTGGGTTTACCCAGTTTGCTGGAAGGGATTCTCTTTCTGTGGTTTCGTGCCGACAGTTCTGCCTGGAGAGATGGCTGGTCTGAAGAATACCATTCGTTTGGAGGTGGATCCCGGAAGTGCTGTGAAGAACAATGTTGTTTACCTGGTTCGGGACATCATCATGCTGAAGCTTGGAGTGGACAAGTCAGAAATATTCAGCGTTAATGAGGCTCCTCGCAAGGGTTCTTATGAGGTCACCTTTGAGCAGGAAGGTAGGTGCCTTGATGTTTATGAACGTTTGAGAAATTTCAGCAAGGACCCCATGATGGAGGGAGTGAAGATTACTCCTTTGTTTGGGTTTCAAGAAAAAACTGTCCTTGTGCATGTTTATAACCCTTTCACGGATGTGGCTATAATTGAAAGTTTTCTGCGCCAATATTGTGACTCTGTGCGTGGAGGTGAAAAACAGACCAATGTACTGGGAATCTTTAATTGCAAATATAAATTTGTTGTGAAACTGAAAGTGGATCCCAGTTGTGTTGGTGGCTTTAAACATCCCCCAGCTAGTTTTTCAGTTGCTGGACATAGGGGATATTTATCCTATGCTGGACAGCCTTATTATTGCCGCAATTGTTTTTCTTTTGGCCACGTGAAAGAGAGCTGCCTTAAGGGACAGGTGTGCCGGAACTGTAATGGTACTGGTCACCATGCGGGGAGTTGCCCCAACACAAAAAAATGTGACCTGTGCCGTGAGGAAGGGCATGTTTATAAAGACTGTCCTGGTACAAAAAGACCAAGCTATGCAAGTGCTGCAAGAGGGGAGGAAATTGTGAGGAAGTTGGCCCCTCAAAAACTGAAAGTTATTCCTCAGAAACCTGTGGATGTACAAGTTGCGGTGGCTGATGCCTTTAGGAAGCTGGAGGAGGTGATTGAGGGAGTGCAGAGCCCTGTTCACACAGCTGAATCTGTTCATCCCTCTGATCCTGCTAACATAGAGGAGTTTCAGTCCTCTGGAGAGACTAGTTTGTGTAACAGGGAGGGTGGTGGGAAACATAATGTCCAGGATGAAAATAATGATGGCTTCAAGCTGGTGCATGGTGGGAAGTCCGCCAAAAAAAGACGTGGTGAGGAGAGTACGAATTTGGCGCCAGAAACCAGGAACACATTTGAAGTGCTGGAAACGGACATTATGGAGACTGCTGAAAGTGGTGAATAGATATGCCGGGACTTGATATGAAATGTTATCAGGTGGTGAAGCACCTGTTTTCTAATGACTTTGTTATACCTGCTTTGTGTTTTACTATGTGTTCTCAATAGGTTTGCCGGGACTTGATATGCAAATGATATCAGGTAGTGAATCACCTATTTTCTAATGGTTATGTTATACCTGCTTTGTGTTTGTATATAGTTATGAGCATTATTATTTGTTCTCAAAATGTGAGAGTATTTAAAAATAAGGCTAGGAGAGCTGCTATTTTAAGTTTTTTAGCACAAGAGAATGCTTCAATTTTCTGTTTGCAGGAATGTGGTATTGAGTTCGCAGTAAGTCAGGATGAATGGGTGTATAGTCGGTGTGTGTGGTCTGGGAGTTCAGTGAATAAGAATGATGGTGTGGGTGTTTTAATTAAATCACCTGAAATTTCTGTTGAAAGTTATTTAGTTATTGAGCCTGGTAGGTGTATTTCTGTTAATTTATGTTATAAAGGTATTATGTTTCGTGTTATAAATGTGTATGCTTCTGCATGCAAAAATGAAAGAAAAAATTTGTTTGAGAAATTAAAATTTTATGTTCAAGGTAAAATACCTATTATTTTAGTTGGAGATATGAATGTGGACTTATGTAAGAAAGCATTTGATATATCAGGAAGAAAATTATTTGAGTTAGTTTCAGATTTTAGGTTTAAAGATATTCAGGATTTATGCAAAGTTAGTCCTAATTTATGCACTTATCATGCAGATAGGGGGAATGTTCACTCTAAGTTAGATTATTGTTTTTTGTCTGAGAATGTTAATGCATTAAGTTACAGACAGAGGTCTGTTTGTTATTCGGACCATGAGTCTTTGCTGTGTGAGATTGATGTGGGTCAGAATGCTGTGTATGGGAGAGGTTTGTGGAAGATGAATATTAAACATTTAGATAGTGTGGATGTGAGAGACCAGTATGAATGCATATATAAAAAATGGCGTGAAAGGAAAAGTGAGTTTGATAACATTATTTTGTGGTGGGAATGGGTTAAAAAGAAAACAAAATCCTTTTTTAGGTCTTTTGGTTATAAAATTGCTGCTATTAAGAGGGAACAATATGTTAAGTTAAATGCCCGTCTATCCTTTTTGTATAGATTGAGAGACTGTGGTGTGGATGTTCAGAATGAAATTGTGAGTGTTAAAAGGGACATTAATGAGTTTGTGTTGGAGAAAGGGAGGAGTATTATGTATAGAGCTAAATTAGATAAGAGGGAACATGATGAAAAATGTTCACGTTATTTTTTCAAAAAAGTTTTTTCAAAAAAGCCGGTTATTGATGTGATTGTGAAAGAGGATGGTAGTGTTGTGTCTGGTGATGGTGTGAGTGAGGAAGTTGCAGTTTTTTATGAAGAATTGTATGGAGAGAAGTGGAGGGATGAGAATTTGGAGAATGAGGTATTGAGTGTGTTGGAAAGGAAACTTGGAGAGGCTGAGCAGGCTTTTGTTATGCGTGGTATATCAAGTGAGGAAGTTTGGGATGTAGTGCAGAAAATGTCAGCAAATAAGACTCCAGGTGAGGATGGTTTGCCTGTGGAATTTTATCGGTTGTTATGGAATGTGGTGGGGAAGGATGTAGTTGAAGTGTGTCAGTTTATGTGGGAGAATATGGAGGTTGCGGAGAGTATGCGTGGGGGTGTGGTTGTGCTGATTCCGAAAAAAGGGGATTTAAAAAGTTTAAAGAATTGGCGTCCAATTACATTACTTAATTGTGATTATAAGATCTATGCGAAAATTATTGCCAATCGGATGAGAGATGTTGTTGAAAGCGTGGTGGGTGATGATCAGTTTTGTGCTGTGCCTGGACGTCGTATACAGGAGAGTTTGTGTTTGTTGAGAGATTGTTTGTGGGATTGTAAGAGTAGGAAGCAAGATGTGTGTTTGTTGTCATTAGATTTTGAAAAAGCGTATGATAGGCTGTCTCATAGTTTCTTGTTCAGGGTGTTGTTGCGTATGGGTTTTCCGAGTGACTTTGTGTGGAGAGTTAGGAGTTTGTATGACAAAATATATAGTAGGATGCTTGTTAATGGATGTGTGGGGAGAAGAGTGAATGTGTTCTCAGGGGTTAGGCAGGGGTGTCCTTTATCACCAGTGGCATTTATATGTGCTATTGAGCCTCTGGTATGTATGATTAGGAGGGATAAGATAGTGAGAGGTGTACGCATTCCTGGTAGTGATGGAAGGGAGTTTAAAGTTAATGCTTATATGGATGATGTATGTGTCCTGTGTGATTCTGAGTCCGCTGTGAGGAGGGTGAAACTTTTAGTGTCTATTTTTTGTGGTGCATCTGCTTTTAAGGTTAATTGGTTAAAGAGTGAATGTAAGTGTTTTGGTGAGAGTAGATTAAGTAGAGATGTTGGGGTGAATGTTGTGGAGGGGTCTATTAAAGTGTTGGGGATTAAGTTTAGTGACGATTTGGATGGGAAAGAGAGTTGGGAGGAGGCGAAAAAGAAGGTGGAGTTGCGTCTAAATTATTGGAGTTTGAGAAGTCTTTCCTTCATTGGGAAGATTGTAGTTATTAAAAGTGTTGTGTTACCAATTTTTCTGTATGTTGCTATGATTTTTCCTCCCCATTATATGGGTTTGAGGAGCTTGAACAGGGTTCTGTTTGTCTTTTTTTGGGGTTCTAAAGTTGAGAGGTTGAGGAGAGAAATAGTGGTGAAAAATTGGAAGAAGGGTGGTATGAGTTTTCCAAATTTGGAGGTGTACTTTGGAGTGAATATTTTAGTTTTTATTTTAGCTATTATTGGGAGTGATAGAAAGGTGTCCTGTATGACAAGATTTCTGGCTGGTAGATTTTTTGTCAGGTTGAAGTGGTGTGAGAGGGATTTGAATAGGCCTATTGCTTTTGAGGTTCCTAAATGGTATGAGTGGGTTGTGAGGTTTTTGGAGAAATTTGAGTTGATAGAAGAAGAGGTGAGTGTTTTGAAGAATAAACGTTTGTTGATGAAAATGATTGAGAGTAAAGAGGTTGTATGTAATATTAATTCTGTGAGAGGAGCGGATGTGGAAAAAGTTTGGAAGAAAGTGAGGATGGATGGTATGTCTAATAAGCAAAAGGAGATTGTATGGCAAAGTTTGCATGGGGTGTTGCCAGTGAGAGAGTTTCAGAAAGCAAGGGGTTTGGTGAGATGTGATGTGTGTCCTAGGGAGAATTGTAATGGTTTTGAAAGTGTTATTCATCTTTTTTGGAATTGTAAGTATGCTCGTGAGGTTGTGAGAAAACTTGGGCCTTTGTGCAAGGAATTAACAGGTGTGGAATTTTTGTATTATGAAATGATGATGTTTGGATTATGTGTGAGTGGTGGTCAGAATGAAAGAGTGTTGTGGTTATTGTTGTCGTGTATTAAAGAAGTCTTATGGGATGTTCGGAATGTTTATTTGTTTTTGAGAAAGGAAATAAGTGTAAATAATAGTGTGAGGATGGTGTTAGGAAAGCTTTATTTGTGTTATTTGTGGGATGCTAGGAGGGGTGGGATTGATGCGGAGGGTATTTGGAAAACGAAAAAATGGATTCATTCTGTTGATTTATCTTGATGTTTTTCATGTACTTGTAATTTTGTCTGTTTTTGATTATAAATAAAGTTCCCGATGATGAGAGGGTTGTGTGTTACAGAAAGTTTGTAATGCCAGTTTTGAAAGTATTGTTTTGAGTACTTTCATCCCTTATCTGAGGGTTTAAAAAAAAAAAAAAAAAAAAAAAAATCTGTTCTTATCAGTTTAATATCTGATACGTCCCCTATCTGGGGACCATATATTAAATGGATTTTTGAGAACGGGGGCCGATTTCGAAGCTTGCTTCCGTCGCCCTATGCATTGACCCGATATGGCAGTATCTTCGGGTACAGTGCACCACCCCCTTACAGGGTTAAAAAGAAAGATTCCTACTTTCATTGCTACCTGCTTGCTGGCTAGCCAGCTAGCCAGCCCTGTGGGCCTTGCTGCTGCAGCCAAAAAACAAAAGGTGGTGCTGCTGCTTCTGCTGCTTCTGCTTGTGTCTGGCCGCTGTTGGAGCGTCCAGGCACAGGACTTCTGCTGCTGCTGACTAAATGGCCTCCTTAACCCCTTAAGGACCGGAGGTTTTTCCGTTTTTGCATTTTCGTTTTTTGCTCCTTGCCTTTAAAAAATCATAACTCTTTCAAATTTACACCTAAAAATCCATATGATGGCTTATTTTTTGCGCCACCAATTCTACTTTGTAATGACGTCAGTCATTTTGCCTAAAAATCTATGGTGAAGCGGGAAAAAAAATCATTGTGCGACAAAATTGAAAAAAAACACGCTGTTTTGTAACTTTTGGGGGCTTCCGTTTCTACGTAGTACATTTTTCGGTAAAAATGACACCTGATATGTATTCTGTAGGTCCATACGATTAAAATGATACCCTACTTATATAGGTTTGATTTTGTCGGACTTCTGGAAAAAATCATAACTACATGCAGGAAAATTAATACGTTTAAAATTGTCATCTTCTGACCCCTATAACTTTTTTATTTTTCCGTGTATGGGGCGGTATGAGGGCTCATTTTTTGCGCCGTGATCTGAAGTTTTTAACGGTACCATTTTTGCATTGATAGGACTTATTGATCACTTTTTATTCATTTTTAAATGATATAAAAAGTGACCAAAAATGCACTATTTTGGACTTTGGAATTTTTTTGCGCGCACGCCATTGACCGAGCGGTTTAATTAATGATATATTTTTATAATTCGGACATTTCCGCACGCGGTGATACCACATATGTTTATTTTTATTTTTATTTACACTGTGTTTTTTTTTTTATTGGAAAAGGGGGGTGATTCAAACTTTTAATAGGGGAGGAGTTAAATGATCTTTATTCACTTTTTTTTTTCACTTTTTTTTTGCAGTGTTATAGGTCCCATAGGGACCTATAACACTGCACACACTGATCTTCTATGTTGATCACTGGTTTCTCATAAGAAACCAGTGATCAACGATTCTGCCGGATGACTGCTCATGCCTGGATCTCAGGCACTGAGCAGTCATTCGGCGATCGGACAGCGAGGAGGCAGGAAGGGGCCCTCCCGCTGTCCTGTCAGCTGTTCGGGATGCCGCGATTTCACCGCGGCTATCCCGAACAGCCCACTGAGCTAGCCGGGATGCTTTCGGTTTCACTTTAGACGCGGCGTTCAACTTTGAACGCCGCGTCTAAAGGGTTAATAGCGCGCGGCACAGCGATCAATGCCGCGCGCTATTAGCCACGGGTCCCGGCCGTTGTTAGAGGCCGGGCCCGACCCGCTATGACGCGGGGCCACGCCGTGGCCCCGCGTTATAGATCGGGAGTGGACACATGACGTTCCAGTACGTCATGTGTCCTTAAGGGGTTAATTGGATCATTTGAGTAGCCAGCACACCTGTGCAGGTAGGGCATGACATGATAGGCAGCTGCCTTGATAGCGGGTGGGTGCTGAATGTTCCTAATTGACAAAATAAGATTAATGCTTATGAAGAAATATAAAATCTCATCCCTTCCCCAATATCGCGCCACACCCCTACCCCTTAATTCCCTGGTTGAACTTGATGGACATATGTCTTTTTTCGACCGTACTAACTATGTAACTATGTAACATAACATGGGGGGGGGGGGGGGGTCTCCTGGCTGTTCACACAGGTGTGTCATTGCTGTACATTGACCATGCATTGCTTCTGTGGTATTGCAAAGGCAAAGACAAATGCTTCCAGCCATCCATTGCACTAATGGATTGGTCATCAGCTGGCTGTCTATGTCCCGCATCAATATAGACCAAAGTACAGAGGGTTAGGCTATGCTATAGTGCACCTACCTGATGCATCAGAAGGTGCGAGGCCCTTGCTAAATTCTGTGCACAGACTTTGAGATCTATGCTTTAGACTGTATCTAAACCTGCTCCAACATGGACTGACATTCTGGCCTACTTTCAGCCGATGCGACTTGTCTGTCGCTGAACAGTCGCTTTTTATGTATTCAGCACCTATGTATAATGTTGTAAAAATGCTCTAGAAGCTAAAGTCGCAGAAATGTCACACATATTTGGCCTGCAACTTTCTGTGCGACAAATTCAGACAGGAAAAATCAGTATAAATCCTTAGAAAATTATCCCCCAGTGTCTCCATCTGCTGGCGGTATTGAATAAGCATTGCTGCACTGATGGGGTATGCATTAGACGAAAAAAAAGAAGAAAAAGAAGAATAATACGCCCAGAAAAGAGGCGAAAAGGAGAAAAACGTAAAAAAACGTGAAAAAAAAGTAAGAGGAAGAGAAGGGAAAAAAAGGTGGAAATGGGTTTAAAAGTGATTTCGGCGGAGAAATATATATATATATATATATATATATATATATATATATATATATATATACGCGCACACACACACATATATATAAACGTATTCTCCGTTGAGATATTGCAGCCGCTGCTGTGTCCAGGCCCAGGAGCCTTAGCACTGTGCTGTGATGTCACTCAATACCACTGACATCACTAGGTGTAAACAACATCTCTCCTTTGCTGTGTATGTGACTATGGAGCTGTTTGGTGAAGTCGTCTATTATGGCCTTCATAGAAGCAACAGGAGATTGTTGCATCCATCTAGAACCCTCAGAACTACAGTGCTATGATGTCACTCACTTCCACAGGCCTTGCAGAGTGTAAACAACAACAACCCAGCTTTGTTGTGTATGTAACCATAGGGATTTGTGATGTCACCTAGAACCTTCACAGCAGCGACAGCTTTATGAGGAGCATCAGCACTGCTCTGCCTGAGCAGAACCATCACCGCCATAGGTTGTCAAATAACCCGGATTTAACCCACACAGGTAAGTCCAATGGGGTGCAGGCATGTCCTCTATGCTTACAGCTTCCCGTGGGTGTTGGTTTGATACCGTTTGGGGACAGCCAAGGAGGCATCTGCAGGCAACAAAGGTAGGTGTGTGCTTGTGTGTGTGTTTCCTATGCAGATCCTAAGCCCAGTGTCACATGCAAGTAGGAGGAGTAAGAAGGGTTCCTGGCAAATCCGGGTTATGGATTGCATTTAAAAAGGCCCCGTGGGAGTGCAATGGGCCCCTGTCTTGCTGCTTAGCAATAATGGTATGGGTTTAGGTTCTGCTGTGTGTACTGGTGGTTGACTGCCCCCCAGCCCAGAGTGTGCATGGAAAATTGTCTGGCAGCCTCCCTGACAGCAAGCAGTGATAGTGCCCATGAAGGGGACCTTGTTGGGCCCGCCCCTTTCACGGTTATCGCTTCTCGGCCTTTTGGCTAAGATCAAGTGTAGTATCTGTTCTTATCAGTTTAATATCTGATACGTCCCCTATCTGGGGACCATATATTAAATGGATTTTTGAGAACGGGGGCCGATTTCGAAGCTTGCTTCCGTCGCCCTATGCATTGACCCGATATGGCAGTATCTTCGGGTACAGTGCACCACCCCACCCCCTTACAGGGTTAAAAAGAAAGATTCCTACTTTCATTGCTACCTGCTTGCTGGCTAGCCAGCTAGCCAGCCCTGTGGGCCTTGCTGCTGCAGCCAAAAAACAAAAGGTGGTGCTGCTGCTGCTGCTTCTGCTGCTTCTGCTTGTGTCTGGCCGCTGTTGGAGCGTCCAGGCACAGGACTTCTGCTGCTGCTGACTAAATGGCCTCCTTAATTGGATCATTTGAGTAGCCAGCACACCTGTGCAGGTAGGGCATGACATGATAGGCAGCTGCCTTGATAGCGGGTGGGTGCTGAATGTTCCTAATTGACAAAATAAGATTAATGCTTATGAAGAAATATAAAATCTCATCCCTTCCCCAATATCGCGCCACACCCCTACCCCTTAATTCCCTGGTTGAACTTGATGGACATATGTCTTTTTTCGACCGTACTAACTATGTAACTATGTAACATAACATGGGGGGGGGGGGGGGGGGGTCTCCTGGCTGTTCACACAGGTGTGTCATTGCTGTACATTGACCATGCATTGCTTCTGTGGTATTGCAAAGGCAAAGACAAATGCTTCCAGCCATCCATTGCACTAATGGATTGGTCATCAGCTGGCTGTCTATGTCCCGCATCAATATAGACCAAAGTACAGAGGGTTAGGCTATGCTATTGTGCACCTACCTGATGCATCAGAAGGTGCGAGGCCCTTGCTAAATTCTGTGCACAGACTTTGAGATCTATACTTTAGACTGTATCTAAACCTGCTCCAACATGGACTGACATTCTGGCCTACTTTCAGCCGATGCGACTTGTCTGTCGCTGAACAGTCGCTTTTTATGTATTCAGCACCTATGTATAATGTTGTAAAAATGCTCTAGAAGCTAAAGTCGCAGAAATGTCACACATATTTGGCCTGCAACTTTCTGTGCGACAAATTCAGACAGGAAAAATCAGTATAAATCCTTAGAAAATTATCCCCCAGTGTCTCCATCTGCTGGCGGTATTGAATAAGCATTGCTGCACTGATGGGGTATGCATTAGACGAAAAAAAAGAAGAAAAAGAAGAATAATACGCCCAGAAAAGAGGCGAAAAGGAGAAAAACGTAAAAAAACGTGAAAAAAAAGTAAGAGGAAGAGAAGGGAAAAAAAGGTGGAAATGGGTTTAAAAGTGATTTCGGCGGAGAAATATATATATATATATATATATATATATATATATATATACGCGCACACACACACATATATATAAACGTATTCTCCGTTGAGATATTGCAGCCGCTGCTGTGTCCAGGCCCAGGAGCCTTAGCACTGTGCTGTGATGTCACTCAATACCACTGACATCACTAGGTGTAAACAACATCTCTCCTTTGCTGTGTATGTGACTATGGAGCTGTTTGGTGATGTCGTCTATTATGGCCTTCATAGAAGCAACAGGAGATTGTTGCATCCATCTAGAACCCTCAGAACTACAGTGCTATGATGTCACTCACTTCCACAGGCCTTGCAGAGTGTAAACAACAACAACCCAGCTTTGTTGTGTATGTAACCATAGGGATTTGTGATGTCACCTAGAACCTTCACAGCAGCGACAGCTTTATGAGGAGCATCAGCACTGCTCTGCCTGAGCAGAACCATCACCGCCATAGGTTGTCAAATAACCCGGATTTAACCCACACAGGTAAGTCCAATGGGGTGCAGGCATGTCCTCTATGCTTACAGCTTCCCGTGGGTGTTGGTTTGATACCGTTTGGGGACAGCCAAGGAGGCATCTGCAGGCAACAAAGGTAGGTGTGTGCTTGTGTGTGTGTTTCCTATGCAGATCCTAAGCCCAGTGTCACATGCAAGTAGGAGGAGTAAGAAGGGTTCCTGGCAAATCCGGGTTATGGATTGCATTTAAAAAGGCCCCGTGGGAGTGCAATGGGCCCCTGTCTTGCTGCTTAGCAATAATGGTATGGGTTTAGGTTCTGCTGTGTGTACTGGTGGTTGACTGCCTCCCAGCCCAGAGTGTGCATGGAAAATTGTCTGGCAGCCTCCCTGACAGCAAGCAGTGATAGTGCCCATGAAGGGGACCTTGTTGGGCCCGCCCCTTTCACGGTTATCGCTTCTCGGCCTTTTGGCTAAGATCAAGTGTCTTGCCCTAAGGTATTCGGGTACCCCTCTCCTCGGCCTTGTGGGATCGCCCAGGTTTATTGCCTGGGCTTCACCCACCTGCTGCTATTGGGGAGAGGGCTTAGTCCCAGGATAACGGGAAGGTGATCATCGGAGGACGGGTCTGCCGGAGAGGATGGCTAATGCGCCGAACGCTCCTAATACAGTACGGCTGTTTATCGAGGAGGAAAAGAGGAGTGCCTACGGGATTTTGCATGTCCAGCAGAAGGTCGTGGAGGGAGTGCTGAGGATGCCGCATGCTTCCATCTTCTGTGTCCAGGTCTTTCCCAGCCAAGGATTCTTTGACGTGACCTTCTACAACCTGGATGATCTCCGTACCTGTCTCTACCGGAGTAAGGAGAATGCTTCTCACCCTGACCTACAAGGGATCCGATTCATTTCCTGCGAGGCTCGGCCTAAGAAAATTCCAGTGGTAGTGCATATGTACAACCCTTTTGTGCGGGATGAGGAGATCCAGACCTTTCTAAGAAGGTATTGTGTGTCTGTTTCTGGTGCGGAGAGGAAAAATAACATCCTGGGGACTTTCACAGGCATGAGACGTTTTTGGGTGGAGTTTAGGCCTGCCCCCGAGGGTGGTGCTGAAGGTTTTTGTCACCCCCCGCAGAACTTTGCGATAGGGAACAACAGGGGGTTTCTGCACTACCCGGGGATGCCAAGTTTTTGCCGGGACTGTTTTTGCTTTGGTCATACCAGAGAGAACTGTACAACCGGGCAAGTTTGCAGGAACTGCCACAAGCCTGATCACCGCACTGCAGACTGTCCCGAGAAACGCAAGTGTCATTTCTGTGGTTCTTCGGATCACCTGGCTAGGAGTTGCCCCACTTACCAGTCCGGGGCACCCCGATCATATGCAATGGCTCTTCGAGGTGGGACAGTTCCTGAGGACTCCAATGCTGCCAGGGCAGGCGATGCAGAGGTTAGCGTGCTGACCAGTGAAGCAGAGTCTGCCCCTGTTTTTCCTTCCATTTCTAGGTCTGTTCCGGATGCTTTGGTGGCAGAGGGGGAGAAGGCGGAGTCTGTTTCGGAGGCATCTGTTTCGGAGGCCTCTGATCCCCCAGAGGAGATGACTGTGGACAAAGAATCCTTGAAGAGAAAGATGCCGGTGGAAGAATCGGAGGATGACTGTCCGACTCCTCAGAGTCAAAGGATTGAGGACTTTCCTAGCCCGGGAAGGGAGGAGGCAGGTGGAGGGTCGTCATGTCAGATTGATTCTGACTCCTCTTTATCCTCCCTGGGCACAGGTTATTTGGAGGAATGTCAGGTCAAAAAATTGACAAAGACTCTTAAGTTTAAGGAAGGGGAGGCAAAAAATAAGGGTAGAGGTCGGGGAAAGGCTAGGCCTCCTTTTGATAATGCTTGATTTTGTATTTCCTTTTTTTCCTTCAAATGTTTGAATGAGTTTAACAATTGGTTCTCTAAATGTCCGCAGTATTAGATCTTTAGAAAGGAGATCCGCCATTTTTGATTTACTTTCTGGATATTCTTTTGATGTTTTAGGTCTCCAGGAGTGCTGCTTGGATGGGGAGCCAAATATCTCCTGGCCTTATGGGCAATCGGTATGGTCTGGTTCAATGGAACGTAATTCGGGGGTGGGGATTTTGTTCAAAAGTAATGAGTTTGTTGTTAAAAAAGTTGTCCATATTGTTCCGGGTAGGGTATTATTAGTGCATTTTATTTTCAGGGGTTTCACATATAAAGTAATTAATGTTTATGCTCCAACTGGGAGGAAGGAAAGAGGGGAGGTGTTTGAGAAATTATATTTCTTTTTGAGTGGGAGGGATGATGTGTTCCTTATAGGGGATTTCAATTGTATAATAACAGAGGGGGATAGGAGTAGTACTACGGTGGGTGGTGGGTCTGGTTTAGACAGTACTAGTAAGCAGCTTAAAGAGATTGTAAATTTATTTGGGTTAAAGGATTCCTTTGTTGCCCATAATGATGGTACTATCGGTTATACATATTTTTCTAACAATACAAGTTCGCGTATTGATTTCATTTTTGTCTCAAAACTAATGTCTGTTTCTAATTTCAGACGGAGGAGGTTACCGTTCACGGATCATGCCTGGATTGAGTGTGTGGTAAAAGGTGGTGGTGTAAGTGAGTATGGAAAGGGTGTTTGGAAGTTGAATGTGTCTTTATTGGATAATGAATGTGTATTACAAGAATATAGGGAGCGTTTTGATGGATGGGTGTTGAGGAAGGATGCATTTTATAGTGTGGTTGAGTGGTGGGAGTGGGTGAAGTTAGAGACTAAAAGGTTTTTTATTAAAAAAGGGTGTGAGAAAGGGAGGAAAGATAGAGAAGAGTATGAGAGATGGCAAAGAAGGTTAGAGTATTTGTATGAATTGAGGCGTTTGGGGATGAGTGTTGAGAAGGAGATTGAGGAAGCTCGTGGAAGTGTGAATGAGTGTCTGGAGAGGAATGGAAGGAAGATTATTGCACAGGCTAGGGTTGAAGTGAAAGAGAAGGATGAGAAATGTAGCAAATTTTTCTTTAAAAAGGCATTCAGTAAAAAAACTGAGATGATGAGTGTTTTTAAGAATGATGGGGTAGAGGTCTTTGGTAAGGATGAGGTGTTAGAGGAAGTGTGGAAGTTTTATTCTGATTTATTCACGGAGAAGGAGCGGGACGTGACTCTAGAGGAGGAATGTTTGGGATATGTGGATAAGCGTTTGGATGAAATTGATGGGTTCTTTATGGAAGAGGATGTGAGGAAGAGTGAGGTGGAGGATGCTGTGAATGGGATGAAGAAAGGAAAGGTGGCAGGGAGTGATGGATTGCCTGTGGAATTTTATCTTGTGTTTTGGGATATGTTAGGGGATTATGTATGGGAGGTGTGTAAGGAAGTACTTAGGAGAGGGAAGTTATCTAAAAGTATGAGTGAGAGTGTGACTGTGTTATTGTTTAAAAAAGGGGATAAGAGGGATCTTAAAAATTGGAGGCCTATAGCGCTCTTGAATTGTGATTACAAAATTATTGCTAAAGTTATTGCGAATAGGTTAAAGGATGTGATTGATTGTATGGTAGGTGAGGAGCAAATGTGTGCAGTGCCTGACCGTAGGATTTCTGAATGTCTGTTAGGTCTGAGGGATGTATTGTGGGACTGTAAAACTAGGAAGCAAGGTGTGGCTGTTGTTACGGTGGATTTTGAAAAAGCGTATGATAGGGTGGTGCATGATTTATTGTTTAGGGTTTTGAGGAGGATGAATGTGCCGGACAGAATGGTGAAGTGGATTGAATGTTTGTATAGGGACATTTATAGTAAGATTCAGGTCAATGGTTTTCTGAGTAGGGAGGTGAGTATAAAATCTGGAGTGCGGCAGGGGTGTCCCCTGTCGCCAATTCTTTTTATTTGTATGATTGAGCCTTTGTTGGGGATGATTAGGAGAGATAAGGTGATGCGGGGTATAGAAATACCTGGTAGTCATGGGAAGGATATGCGAGTGATTGGTTACATGGATGATGTTACTGTTGTATGTAAGTCAATGGCAGGGGTAAGGCGTGCTAAGTTATTGATTGAGTGTTTCTGTTTAATGAGTGGGTTTAAGCTTAATGTTGGGAAGAGTGGTTGTAAATTTTTTGAGGGGTGGGGAGAGAGTGGGTTGTGCGAGTGGCCTGTGAGAGAGGGTGGTGTGGAAGTGCTTGGGGTGGTGTTTGATAATGATTTGTATGGGAAAGAAAGTTGGGAGAGGGTTTTGGGGAGGGTGGGGAATAAAATAAACTTCTGGTCTTTAAGGACTTTATCGATTGAGGGAAGGATTCTGGTTATTAAAGCTGTTATAATTCCTATTTTGCTTTATGTTAATTATGTGTTTCCTCCACCGGATAGGTGTCTGGCAAGAATTATCAGGCAGATCTTTGTTTTCTTATGGAATTCAAGGATGGAGAAATTGAGTCGTGGGAAGGTGGTGAAAAGCAGAATGCATGGTGGGAAAGGAATGATGAATGTGGAAGTGTTCCTGGCTGTGAAGTATGTCAGTTTTTGTCTCGCTGTAAGTAAGAAGGAATGTGTGTTTGGGTGCATGGTAAGGTATTTGGCTGGTAATGTGTTGTTGAAATATAAGCTAATGGAAAGGGACTTAAGGGTACCTGTAAGTTTTGAGGTTCCTTGGTTCTATCAGAGAATAGGGCGGTGTGTCAGGAAAAATAATCTGGAATGTGTGACTGAATGGAATGATAGTAAGAAGGTGATGAAAGTGTTGGAGCAGAGAGAAACAGTGGAATGTGTGGGAGGTCTGTCTGAGAAGGATTGTAAGGTAGTGTGGAAAAATGTCAGTCACAAGGAACTGACAAATAAACAAAAGGACTTGTCTTGGATGTTAGCTCATGGGTGTCTGCCAACAAGGGAATTTCAGAGGAGAAGGAGATTGGTAGACAGTGAAGTGTGTCCCAGGGATGGTTGCGGTGGATGTGAGAATTATGTACATGTGTTTTGGGAGTGTGGTTATGCGAAGTCTGTGTGGAGAAGAATGTCTGGTCTAATTAAAAATGTTACTGGAATTGAAATCTTATCCTTTAATATGATGATGTTTGGTTTGTGTGCAGTGGAGAGAGAGAAGGCAAGAGTGTTATGGTTCATAGTAAATTGTGTAAAAGAGGTTCTGTGGGATGTAAGGAATATTAGGATTTTCAATCAAACTGAAGTAAGTGTGAAGGAGTGTCTGGGCATGATCCGTGGTAAAATTTACCTTTACGTATTATGTGATAGGAAAAACTATGGTTCTGATGATGCAGAGGGGATCTGGAAACACAAAAAATGGAAGCACTGGTTATGAGTGTATTCTTATTTGTCTTTCTTTTTCTTTTCTTACAGATTATATCCTGATATGAAGGGACAGTTGGAGGGACAGAATCCGCTGCAATTTATTTTTTCTGAGGGAAAGTCATGAAGGGAAAGCTTTTTGTTATATGTACATGTAAAGACATGCTTCCTGTATATATTGTATATGTCAAATATGTGTTATTCATGTGTTTTCAGATGAATATGTAATTTTTTGAATGATTTACTTGGTTATGTATTGTATATTTCCTTTTCAATAAAAAAAAAAAAAAAAAAAAAATCTGTTCTTATCAGTTTAATATCTGATACGTCCCCTATCTGGGGACCATATATTAAATGGATTTTTGAGAACGGGGGCCGATTTCGAAGCTTGCTTCCGTCGCCCTATGCATTGACCCGATATGGCAGTATCTTCGGGTACAGTGCACCACCCCCTTACAGGGTTAAAAAGAAAGATTCCTACTTTCATTGCTACCTGCTTGCTGGCTAGCCAGCTAGCCAGCCCTGTGGGCCTTGCTGCTGCTGCAGCCAAAAAACAAAAGGTGGTGCTGCTGCTGCTTCTGCTGCTTCTGCTTCTGCTTGTGTCTGGCCCCTGTTGGAGCGTCCAGGCACAGGACTTCTGCTGCTGCTGACTAAATGGCCTCCTTAATTGGATCATTTGAGTAGCCAGCACACCTGTGCAGGTAGGGCATGACATGATAGGCAGCTGCCTTGATAGCGGGTGGGTGCTGAATGTTCCTAATTGACAAAATAAGATTAATGCTTATGAAGAAATATAAAATCTCATCCCTTCCCCAATATCGCGCCACACCCCTACCCCTTAATTCCCTGGTTGAACGTGATGGACATATGTCTTTTTTCGACCGTACTAACTATGTAACTATGTAACATAACATGGGGGGGGGGGGGGGGTCTCCTGGCTGTTCACACAGGTGTGTCATTGCTGTACATTGACCATGCATTGCTTCTGTGGTATTGCAAAGGCAAAGACAAATGCTTCCAGCCATCCATTGCACTAATGGATTGGTCATCAGCTGGCTGTCTATGTCCCGCATCAATATAGACCAAAGTACAGAGGGTTAGGCTATGCTATTGTGCACCTACCTGATGCATCAGAAGGTGCGAGGCCCTTGCTAAATTCTGTGCACAGACTTTGAGATCTATGCTTTAGACTGTATCTAAACCTGCTCCAACATGGACTGACATTCTGGCCTACTTTCAGCCGATGCGACTTGTCTGTCGCTGAACAGTCGCTTTTTATGTATTCAGCACCTATGTATAATGTTGTAAAAATGCTCTAGAAGCTAAAGTCGCAGAAATGTCACACATATTTGGCCTGCAACTTTCTGTGCGACAAATTCAGACAGGAAAAATCAGTATAAATCCTTAGAAAATTATCCCCCAGTGTCTCCATCTGCTGGCGGTATTGAATAAGCATTGCTGCACTGATGGGGTATGCATTAGACGAAAAAAAAGAAGAAAAAGAAGAATAATACGCCCAGAAAAGAGGCGAAAAGGAGAAAAACGTAAAAAAACGTGAAAAAAAAGTAAGAGGAAGAGAAGGGAAAAAAAGGTGGAAATGGGTTTAAAAGTGATTTCGGCGGAGAAATATATATATATATATATATATATATATATATATATATATATATATATATATGCGCACACACACACATAGATATAAACGTATTCTCCGTTGAGATATTGCAGCCGCTGCTGTGTCCAGGCCCAGGAGCCTTAGCACTGTGCTGTGATGTCACTCAATACCACTGACATCACTAGGTGTAAACAACATCTCTCCTTTGCTGTGTATGTGACTATGGAGCTGTTTGGTGATGTCGTCTATTACGGCCTTCATAGAAGCAACAGGAGATTGTTGCATCCATCTTGAACCCTCAGAACTACAGTGCTATGATGTCACTCACTTCCACAGGCCTTGCAGAGTGTAAACAACAACAACCCAGCTTTGTTGTGTATGTAACCAAAGGGATTTGTGATGTCACCTAGAACCTTCACAGCAGCGACAGCTTTATGAGGAGCATCAGCACTGCTCTGCCTGAGCAGAACCATCACCGCCATAGGTTGTCAAATAACCCGGATTTAACCCACACAGGTAAGTCCAATGGGGTGCAGGCATGTCCTCTATGCTTACAGCTTCCCGTGGGTGTTGGTTTGATACCGTTTGGGGACAGCCAAGGAGGCATCTGCAGGCAACAAAGGTAGGTGTGTGCTTGTGTGTGTGTTTCCTATGCAGATCCTAAGCCCAGTGTCACATGCAAGTAGGAGGAGTAAGAAGGGTTCCTGGCAAATCCGGGTTATGGATTGCATTTAAAAAGGCCCCGTGGGAGTGCAATGGGCCCCTGTCTTGCTGCTTAGCAATAATGGTATGGGTTTAGGTTCTGCTGTGTGTACTGGTGGTTGACTGCCCCCCAGCCCAGAGTGTGCATGGAAAATTGTCTGGCAGCCTCCCTGACAGCAAGCAGTGATAGTGCCCATGAAGGGGACCTTGTTGGGCCCGCCCCTTTCACGGTTATCGCTTCTCGGCCTTTTGGCTAAGATCAAGTGTAGTATCTGTTCTTATCAGTTTAATATCTGATACGTCCCCTATCTGGGGACCATATATTAAATGGATTTTTGAGAACGGGGGCCGATTTCGAAGCTTGCTTCCGTCGCCCTATGCATTGACCCGATATGGCAGTATCTTCGGGTACAGTGCACCACCCCCTTACAGGGTTAAAAAGAAAGATTCCTACTTTCATTGCTACCTGCTTGCTGGCTAGCCAGCTAGCCAGCCCTGTGGGCCTTGCTGCTGCTGCAGCCAAAAAACAAAAGGTGGTGCTGCTGCTGCTTCTGCTTGTGTCTGGCCCCTGTTGGAGCGTCCAGGCACAGGACTTCTGCTGCTGCTGACTAAATGGCCTCCTTAATTGGATCATTTGAGTAGCCAGCACACCTGTGCAGGTAGGGCATGACATGATAGGCAGCTGCCTTGATAGCGGGTGGGTGCTGAATGTTCCTAATTGACAAAATAAGATTAATGCTTATGAAGAAATATAAAATCTCATCCCTTCCCCAATATCGCGCCACACCCCTACCCCTTAATTCCCTGGTTGAACGTGATGGACATATGTCTTTTTTCGACCGTACTAACTATGTAACTATGTAACATAACATGGGGGGGGGTCTCCTGGCTGTTCACACAGGTGTGTCATTGCTGTACATTGACCATGCATTGCTTCTGTGGTATTGCAAAGGCAAAGACAAATGCTTCCAGCCATCCATTGCACTAATGGATTGGTCATCAGCTGGCTGTCTATGTCCCGCATCAATATAGACCAAAGTACAGAGGGTTAGGCTATGCTATTGTGCACCTACCTGATGCATCAGAAGGTGCGAGGCCCTTGCTAAATTCTGTGCACAGACTTTGAGATCTATGCTTTAGACTGTATCTAAACCTGCTCCAACATGGACTGACATTCTGGCCTACTTTCAGCCGATGCGACTTGTCTGTCGCTGAACAGTCGCTTTTTATGTATTCAGCACCTATGTATAATGTTGTAAAAATGCTCTAGAAGCTAAAGTCGCAGAAATGTCACACATATTTGGCCTGCAACTTTCTGTGCGACAAATTCAGACAGGAAAAATCAGTATAAATCCTTAGAAAATTATCCCCCAGTGTCTCCATCTGCTGGCGGTATTGAATAAGCATTGCTGCACTGATGGGGTATGCATTAGACGAAAAAAAAGAAGAAAAAGAAGAATAATACGCCCAGAAAAGAGGCGAAAAGGAGAAAAACGTAAAAAAACGTGAAAAAAAAGTAAGAGGAAGAGAAGGGAAAAAAAGGTGGAAATGGGTTTAAAAGTGATTTCGGCGGAGTATATATATATATATATATATATATATATATATATATATATGCGCACACACACACATAGATATAAACGTATTCTCCGTTGAGATATTGCAGCCGCTGCTGTGTCCAGGCCCAGGAGCCTTAGCACTGTGCTGTGATGTCACTCAATACCACTGACATCACTAGGTGTAAACAACATCTCTCCTTTGCTGTGTATGTGACTATGGAGCTGTTTGGTGATGTCGTCTATTACGGCCTTCATAGAAGCAACAGGAGATTGTTGCATCCATCTTGAACCCTCAGAACTACAGTGCTATGATGTCACTCACTTCCACAGGCCTTGCAGAGTGTAAACAACAACAACCCAGCTTTGTTGTGTATGTAACCAAAGGGATTTGTGATGTCACCTAGAACCTTCACAGCAGCGACAGCTTTATGAGGAGCATCAGCACTGCTCTGCCTGAGCAGAACCATCACCGCCATAGGTTGTCAAATAACCCGGATTTAACCCACACAGGTAAGTCCAATGGGGTGCAGGCATGTCCTCTATGCTTACAGCTTCCCGTGGGTGTTGGTTTGATACCGTTTGGGGACAGCCAAGGAGGCATCTGCAGGCAACAAAGGTAGGTGTGTGCTTGTGTGTGTGTTTCCTATGCAGATCCTAAGCCCAGTGTCACATGCAAGTAGGAGGAGTAAGAAGGGTTCCTGGCAAATCCGGGTTATGGATTGCATTTAAAAAGGCCCCGTGGGAGTGCAATGGGCCCCTGTCTTGCTGCTTAGCAATAATGGTATGGGTTTAGGTTCTGCTGTGTGTACTGGTGGTTGACTGCCCCCCAGCCCAGAGTGTGCATGGAAAATTGTCTGGCAGCCTCCCTGACAGCAAGCAGTGATAGTGCCCATGAAGGGGACCTTGTTGGGCCCGCCCCTTTCACGGTTATCGCTTCTCGGCCTTTTGGCTAAGATCAAGTGTAGTATCTGTTCTTATCAGTTTAATATCTGATACGTCCCCTATCTGGGGACCATATATTAAATGGATTTTTGAGAACAGGGGCCGATTTCGAAGCTTGCTTCCGTCGCCCTATGCATTGACCCGATATGGCAGTATCTTCGGGTACAGTGCACCACCCCCTTACAGGGTTAAAAAGAAAGATTCCTACTTTCATTGCTACCTGCTTGCTGGCTAGCCAGCTAGCCAGCCCTGTGGGCCTTGCTGCTGCTGCAGCCAAAAAACAAAAGGTGGTGCTGCTGCTGCTTCTGCTGCTTCTGCTTCTGCTTGTGTCTGGCCCCTGTTGGAGCGTCCAGGCACAGGACTTCTGCTGCTGCTGACTAAATGGCCTCCTTAATTGGATCATTTGAGTAGCCAGCACACCTGTGCAGGTAGGGCATGACATGATAGGCAGCTGCCTTGATAGCGGGTGGGTGCTGAATGTTCCTAATTGACAAAATAAGATTAATGCTTATGAAGAAATATAAAATCTCATCCCTTCCCCAATATCGCGCCACACCCCTACCCCTTAATTCCCTGGTTGAACGTGATGGACATATGTCTTTTTTCGACCGTACTAACTATGTAACTATGTAACATAACATGGGGGGGGGGGGGGGGGGGTCTCCTGGCTGTTCACACAGGTGTGTCATTGCTGTACATTGACCATGCATTGCTTCTGTGGTATTGCAAAGGCAAAGACAAATGCTTCCAGCCATCCATTGCACTAATGGATTGGTCATCAGCTGGCTGTCTATGTCCCGCATCAATATAGACCAAAGTACAGAGGGTTAGGCTATGCTATTGTGCACCTACCTGATGCATCAGAAGGTGCGAGGCCCTTGCTAAATTCTGTGCACAGACTTTGAGATCTATGCTTTAGACTGTATCTAAACCTGCTCCAACATGGACTGACATTCTGGCCTACTTTCAGCCGATGCGACTTGTCTGTCGCTGAACAGTCGCTTTTTATGTATTCAGCACCTATGTATAATGTTGTAAAAATGCTCTAGAAGCTAAAGTCGCAGAAATGTCACACATATTTGGCCTGCAACTTTCTGTGCGACAAATTCAGACAGGAAAAATCAGTATAAATCCTTAGAAAATTATCCCCCAGTGTCTCCATCTGCTGGCGGTATTGAATAAGCATTGCTGCACTGATGGGGTATGCATTAGACGAAAAAAAAGAAGAAAAAGAAGAATAATACGCCCAGAAAAGAGGCGAAAAGGAGAAAAACGTAAAAAAACGTGAAAAAAAAGTAAGAGGAAGAGAAGGGAAAAAAAGGTGGAAATGGGTTTAAAAGTGATTTCGGCGGAGAAATATATATATATATATATATATATATATATATATATATATATATATATGCGCACACACACACATAGATATAAACGTATTCTCCGTTGAGATATTGCAGCCGCTGCTGTGTCCAGGCCCAGGAGCCTTAGCACTGTGCTGTGATGTCACTCAATACCACTGACATCACTAGGTGTAAACAACATCTCTCCTTTGCTGTGTATGTGACTATGGAGCTGTTTGGTGATGTCGTCTATTACGGCCTTCATAGAAGCAACAGGAGATTGTTGCATCCATCTTGAACCCTCAGAACTACAGTGCTATGATGTCACTCACTTCCACAGGCCTTGCAGAGTGTAAACAACAACAACCCAGCTTTGTTGTGTATGTAACCAAAGGGATTTGTGATGTCACCTAGAACCTTCACAGCAGCGACAGCTTTATGAGGAGCATCAGCACTGCTCTGCCTGAGCAGAACCATCACCGCCATAGGTTGTCAAATAACCCGGATTTAACCCACACAGGTAAGTCCAATGGGGTGCAGGCATGTCCTCTATGCTTACAGCTTCCCGTGGGTGTTGGTTTGATACCGTTTGGGGACAGCCAAGGAGGCATCTGCAGGCAACAAAGGTAGGTGTGTGCTTGTGTGTGTGTTTCCTATGCAGATCCTAAGCCCAGTGTCACATGCAAGTAGGAGGAGTAAGAAGGGTTCCTGGCAAATCCGGGTTATGGATTGCATTTAAAAAGGCCCCGTGGGAGTGCAATGGGCCCCTGTCTTGCTGCTTAGCAATAATGGTATGGGTTTAGGTTCTGCTGTGTGTACTGGTGGTTGACTGCCCCCCAGCCCAGAGTGTGCATGGAAAATTGTCTGGCAGCCTCCCTGACAGCAAGCAGTGATAGTGCCCATGAAGGGGACCTTGTTGGGCCCGCCCCTTTCACGGTTATCGCTTCTCGGCCTTTTGGCTAAGATCAAGTGTAGTATCTGTTCTTATCAGTTTAATATCTGATACGTCCCCTATCTGGGGACCATATATTAAATGGATTTTTGAGAACGGGGGCCGATTTCGAAGCTTGCTTCCGTCGCCCTATGCATTGACCCGATATGGCAGTATCTTCGGGTACAGTGCACCACCCCCTTACAGGGTTAAAAAGAAAGATTCCTACTTTCATTGCTACCTGCTTGCTGGCTAGCCAGCTAGCCAGCCCTGTGGGCCTTGCTGCTGCTGCAGCCAAAAAACAAAAGGTGGTGCTGCTGCTGCTTCTGCTTCTGCTTGTGTCTGGCCCCTGTTGGAGCGTCCAGGCACAGGACTTCTGCTGCTGCTGACTAAATGGCCTCCTTAATTGGATCATTTGAGTAGCCAGCACACCTGTGCAGGTAGGGCATGACATGATAGGCAGCTGCCTTGATAGCGGGTGGGTGCTGAATGTTCCTAATTGACAAAATAAGATTAATGCTTATGAAGAAATATAAAATCTCATCCCTTCCCCAATATCGCGCCACACCCCTACCCCTTAATTCCCTGGTTGAACGTGATGGACATATGTCTTTTTTCGACCGTACTAACTATGTAACTATGTAACATAACATGGGGGGGGGGGGGGGGGGGGTCTCCTGGCTGTTCACACAGGTGTGTCATTGCTGTACATTGACCATGCATTGCTTCTGTGGTATTGCAAAGGCAAAGACAAATGCTTCCAGCCATCCATTGCACTAATGGATTGGTCATCAGCTGGCTGTCTATGTCCCGCATCAATATAGACCAAAGTACAGAGGGTTAGGCTATGCTATTGTGCACCTACCTGATGCATCAGAAGGTGCGAGGCCCTTGCTAAATTCTGTGCACAGACTTTGAGATCTATGCTTTAGACTGTATCTAAACCTGCTCCAACATGGACTGACATTCTGGCCTACTTTCAGCCGATGCGACTTGTCTGTCGCTGAACAGTCGCTTTTTATGTATTCAGCACCTATGTATAATGTTGTAAAAATGCTCTAGAAGCTAAAGTCGCAGAAATGTCACACATATTTGGCCTGCAACTTTCTGTGCGACAAATTCAGACAGGAAAAATCAGTATAAATCCTTAGAAAATTATCCCCCAGTGTCTCCATCTGCTGGCGGTATTGAATAAGCATTGCTGCACTGATGGGGTATGCATTAGACGAAAAAAAAGAAGAAAAAGAAGAATAATACGCCCAGAAAAGAGGCGAAAAGGAGAAAAACGTAAAAAAAACGTGAAAAAAAAGTAAGAGGAAGAGAAGGGAAAAAAAGGTGGAAATGGGTTTAAAAGTGATTTCGGCGGAGAAATATATATATATATATATATATATATATATATATATATATATATATGCGCACACACACACATAGATATAAACGTATTCTCCGTTGAGATATTGCAGCCGCTGCTGTGTCCAGGCCCAGGAGCCTTAGCACTGTGCTGTGATGTCACTCAATACCACTGACATCACTAGGTGTAAACAACATCTCTCCTTTGCTGTGTATGTGACTATGGAGCTGTTTGGTGATGTCGTCTATTACGGCCTTCATAGAAGCAACAGGAGATTGTTGCATCCATCTTGAACCCTCAGAACTACAGTGCTATGATGTCACTCACTTCCACAGGCCTTGCAGAGTGTAAACAACAACAACCCAGCTTTGTTGTGTATGTAACCAAAGGGATTTGTGATGTCACCTAGAACCTTCACAGCAGCGACAGCTTTATGAGGAGCATCAGCACTGCTCTGCCTGAGCAGAACCATCACCGCCATAGGTTGTCAAATAACCCGGATTTAACCCACACAGGTAAGTCCAATGGGGTGCAGGCATGTCCTCTATGCTTACAGCTTCCCGTGGGTGTTGGTTTGATACCGTTTGGGGACAGCCAAGGAGGCATCTGCAGGCAACAAAGGTAGGTGTGTGCTTGTGTGTGTGTTTCCTATGCAGATCCTAAGCCCAGTGTCACATGCAAGTAGGAGGAGTAAGAAGGGTTCCTGGCAAATCCGGGTTATGGATTGCATTTAAAAAGGCCCCGTGGGAGTGCAATGGGCCCCTGTCTTGCTGCTTAGCAATAATGGTATGGGTTTAGGTTCTGCTGTGTGTACTGGTGGTTGACTGCCCCCCAGCCCAGAGTGTGCATGGAAAATTGTCTGGCAGCCTCCCTGACAGCAAGCAGTGATAGTGCCCATGAAGGGGACCTTGTTGGGCCCGCCCCTTTCACGGTTATCGCTTCTCGGCCTTTTGGCTAAGATCAAGTGTAGTATCTGTTCTTATCAGTTTAATATCTGATACGTCCCCTATCTGGGGACCATATATTAAATGGATTTTTGAGAACGGGGGCCGATTTCGAAGCTTGCTTCCGTCGCCCTATGCATTGACCCGATATGGCAGTATCTTCGGGTACAGTGCACCACCCCCTTACAGGGTTAAAAAGAAAGATTCCTACTTTCATTGCTACCTGCTTGCTGGCTAGCCAGCTAGCCAGCCCTGTGGGCCTTGCTGCTGCTGCAGCCAAAAAACAAAAGGTGGTGCTGCTGCTGCTTCTGCTTCTGCTTGTGTCTGGCCCCTGTTGGAGCGTCCAGGCACAGGACTTCTGCTGCTGCTGACTAAATGGCCTCCTTAATTGGATCATTTGAGTAGCCAGCACACCTGTGCAGGTAGGGCATGACATGATAGGCAGCTGCCTTGATAGCGGGTGGGTGCTGAATGTTCCTAATTGACAAAATAAGATTAATGCTTATGAAGAAATATAAAATCTCATCCCTTCCCCAATATCGCGCCACACCCCTACCCCTTAATTCCCTGGTTGAACGTGATGGACATATGTCTTTTTTCGACCGTACTAACTATGTAACTATATAACATAACATGGGGGGGAGGGGGGGGGGGGGTCTCCTGGCTGTTCACACAGGTGTGTCATTGCTGTACATTGACCATGCATTGCTTCTGTGGTATTGCAAAGGCAAAGACAAATGCTTCCAGCCATCCATTGCACTAATGGATTGGTCATCAGCTGGCTGTCTATGTCCCGCATCAATATAGACCAAAGTACAGAGGGTTAGGCTATGCTATTGTGCACCTACCTGATGCATCAGAAGGTGCGAGGCCCTTGCTAAATTCTGTGCACAGACTTTGAGATCTATGCTTTAGACTGTATCTAAACCTGCTCCAACATGGACTGACATTCTGGCCTACTTTCAGCCGATGCGACTTGTCTGTCGCTGAACAGTCGCTTTTTATGTATTCAGCACCTATGTATAATGTTGTAAAAATGCTCTAGAAGCTAAAGTCGCAGAAATGTCACACATATTTGGCCTGCAACTTTCTGTGCGACAAATTCAGACAGGAAAAATCAGTATAAATCCTTAGAAAATTATCCCCCAGTGTCTCCATCTGCTGGCGGTATTGAATAAGCATTGCTGCACTGATGGGGTATGCATTAGACGAAAAAAAAGAAGAAAAAGAAGAATAATACGCCCAGAAAAGAGGCGAAAAGGAGAAAAACGTAAAAAAACGTGAAAAAAAAGTAAGAGGAAGAGAAGGGAAAAAAAGGTGGAAATGGGTTTAAAAGTGATTTCGGCGGAGAAATATATATATATATATATATATATATATATATATATATATATATATGCGCACACACACACATAGATATAAACGTATTCTCCGTTGAGATATTGCAGCCGCTGCTGTGTCCAGGCCCAGGAGCCTTAGCACTGTGCTGTGATGTCACTCAATACCACTGACATCACTAGGTGTAAACAACATCTCTCCTTTGCTGTGTATGTGACTATGGAGCTGTTTGGTGATGTCGTCTATTACGGCCTTCATAGAAGCAACAGGAGATTGTTGCATCCATCTTGAACCCTCAGAACTACAGTGCTATGATGTCACTCACTTCCACAGGCCTTGCAGAGTGTAAACAACAACAACCCAGCTTTGTTGTGTATGTAACCAAAGGGATTTGTGATGTCACCTAGAACCTTCACAGCAGCGACAGCTTTATGAGGAGCATCAGCACTGCTCTGCCTGAGCAGAACCATTACCGCCATAGGTTGTCAAATAACCCGGATTTAACCCACACAGGTAAGTCCAATGGGGTGCAGGCATGTCCTCTATGCTTACAGCTTCCCGTGGGTGTTGGTTTGATACCGTTTGGGGACAGCCAAGGAGGCATCTGCAGGCAACAAAGGTAGGTGTGTGCTTGTGTGTGTGTTTCCTATGCAGATCCTAAGCCCAGTGTCACATGCAAGTAGGAGGAGTAAGAAGGGTTCCTGGCAAATCCGGGTTATGGATTGCATTTAAAAAGGCCCCGTGGGAGTGCAATGGGCCCCTGTCTTGCTGCTTAGCAATAATGGTATGGGTTTAGGTTCTGCTGTGTGTACTGGTGGTTGACTGCCCCCCAGCCCAGAGTGTGCATGGAAAATTGTCTGGCAGCCTCCCTGACAGCAAGCAGTGATAGTGCCCATGAAGGGGACCTTGTTGGGCCCGCCCCTTTCACGGTTATCGCTTCTCGGCCTTTTGGCTAAGATCAAGTGTAGTATCTGTTCTTATCAGTTTAATATCTGATACGTCCCCTATCTGGGGACCATATATTAAATGGATTTTTGAGAACGGGGGCCGATTTCGAAGCTTGCTTCCGTCGCCCTATGCATTGACCCGATATGGCAGTATCTTCGGGTACAGTGCACCACCCCCTTACAGGGTTAAAAAGAAAGATTCCTACTTTCATTGCTACCTGCTTGCTGGCTAGCCAGCTAGCCAGCCCTGTGGGCCTTGCTGCTGCTGCAGCCAAAAAACAAAAGGTGGTGCTGCTGCTGCTTCTGCTGCTTCTGCTTCTGCTTGTGTCTGGCCCCTGTTGGAGCGTCCAGGCACAGGACTTCTGCTGCTGCTGACTAAATGGCCTCCTTAATTGGATCATTTGAGTAGCCAGCACACCTGTGCAGGTAGGGCATGACATGATAGGCAGCTGCCTTGATAGCGGGTGGGTGCTGAATGTTCCTAATTGACAAAATAAGATTAATGCTTATGAAGAAATATAAAATCTCATCCCTTCCCCAATATCGCGCCACACCCCTACCCCTTAATTCCCTGGTTGAACGTGATGGACATATGTCTTTTTTCGACCGTACTAACTATGTAACTATGTAACATAACATGGGGGGGGGGGGGGGGGGTCTCCTGGCTGTTCACACAGGTGTGTCATTGCTGTACATTGACCATGCATTGCTTCTGTGGTATTGCAAAGGCAAAGACAAATGCTTCCAGCCATCCATTGCACTAATGGATTGGTCATCAGCTGGCTGTCTATGTCCCGCATCAATATAGACCAAAGTACAGAGGGTTAGGCTATGCTATTGTGCACCTACCTGATGCATCAGAAGGTGCGAGGCCCTTGCTAAATTCTGTGCACAGACTTTGAGATCTATGCTTTAGACTGTATCTAAACCTGCTCCAACATGGACTGACATTCTGGCCTACTTTCAGCCGATGCGACTTGTCTGTCGCTGAACAGTCGCTTTTTATGTATTCAGCACCTATGTATAATGTTGTAAAAATGCTCTAGAAACTAAAGTCGCAGAAATGTCACACATATTTGGCCTGCAACTTTCTGTGCGACAAATTCAGACAGGAAAAATCAGTATAAATCCTTAGAAAATTATCCCCCAGTGTCTCCATCTGCTGGCGGTATTGAATAAGCATTGCTGCACTGATGGGGTATGCATTAGACGAAAAAAAAGAAGAAAAAGAAGAATAATACGCCCAGAAAAGAGGCGAAAAGGAGAAAAACGTAAAAAAACGTGAAAAAAAAGTAAGAGGAAGAGAAGGGAAAAAAAGGTGGAAATGGGTTTAAAAGTGATTTCGGCGGAGAAATATATATATATATATATATATATATATATATATATATATATATATGCGCACACACACACATAGATATAAACGTATTCTCCGTTGAGATATTGCAGCCGCTGCTGTGTCCAGGCCCAGGAGCCTTAGCACTGTGCTGTGATGTCACTCAATACCACTGACATCACTAGGTGTAAACAACATCTCTCCTTTGCTGTGTATGTGACTATGGAGCTGTTTGGTGATGTCGTCTATTACGGCCTTCATAGAAGCAACAGGAGATTGTTGCATCCATCTTGAACCCTCAGAACTACAGTGCTATGATGTCACTCACTTCCACAGGCCTTGCAGAGTGTAAACAACAACAACCCAGCTTTGTTGTGTATGTAACCAAAGGGATTTGTGATGTCACCTAGAACCTTCACAGCAGCGACAGCTTTATGAGGAGCATCAGCACTGCTCTGCCTGAGCAGAACCATCACCGCCATAGGTTGTCAAATAACCCGGATTTAACCCACACAGGTAAGTCCAATGGGGTGCAGGCATGTCCTCTATGCTTACAGCTTCCCGTGGGTGTTGGTTTGATACCGTTTGGGGACAGCCAAGGAGGCATCTGCAGGCAACAAAGGTAGGTGTGTGCTTGTGTGTGTGTTTCCTATGCAGATCCTAAGCCCAGTGTCACATGCAAGTAGGAGGAGTAAGAAGGGTTCCTGGCAAATCCGGGTTATGGATTGCATTTAAAAAGGCCCCGTGGGAGTGCAATGGGCCCCTGTCTTGCTGCTTAGCAATAATGGTATGGGTTTAGGTTCTGCTGTGTGTACTGGTGGTTGACTGCCCCCCAGCCCAGAGTGTGCATGGAAAATTGTCTGGCAGCCTCCCTGACAGCAAGCAGTGATAGTGCCCATGAAGGGGACCTTGTTGGGCCCGCCCCTTTCACGGTTATCGCTTCTCGGCCTTTTGGCTAAGATCAAGTGTAGTATCTGTTCTTATCAGTTTAATATCTGATACGTCCCCTATCTGGGGACCATATATTAAATGGATTTTTGAGAACGGGGGCCGATTTCGAAGCTTGCTTCTGTCGCCCTATGCATTGACCCGATATGGCAGTATCTTCGGGTACAGTGCACCACCCCCTTACAGGGTTAAAAAGAAAGATTCCTACTTTCATTGCTACCTGCTTGCTGGCTAGCCAGCTAGCCAGCCCTGTGGGCCTTGCTGCTGCTGCAGCCAAAAAACAAAAGGTGGTGCTGCTGCTGCTGCTGCTTCTGCTGCTTCTGCTTCTGCTTGTGTCTGGCCCCTGTTGGAGCGTCCAGGCCCAGGACTTCTGCTGCTGCTGACTAAATGGCCTCCTTAATTGGATCATTTGAGTAGCCAGCACACCTGTGCAGGTAGGGCATGACATGATAGGCAGCTGCCTTGATAGCGGGTGGGTGCTGAATGTTCCTAATTGACAAAATAAGATTAATGCTTATGAAGAAATATAAAATCTCATCCCTTCCCCAATATCGCGCCACACCCCTACCCCTTAATTCCCTGGTTGAACGTGATGGACATATGTCTTTTTTCGACCGTACTAACTATGTAACTATGTAACATAACATGGGGGGGGGGGGGGGGGGGGTCTCCTGGCTGTTCACACAGGTGTGTCATTGCTGTACATTGACCATGCATTGCTTCTGTGGTATTGCAAAGGCAAAGACAAATGCTTCCAGCCATCCATTGCACTAATGGATTGGTCATCAGCTGGCTGTCTATGTCCCGCATCAATATAGACCAAAGTACAGAGGGTTAGGCTATGCTATTGTGCACCTACCTGATGCATCAGAAGGTGCGAGGCCCTTGCTAAATTCTGTGCACAGACTTTGAGATCTATGCTTTAGACTGTATCTAAACCTGCTCCAACATGGACTGACATTCTGGCCTACTTTCAGCCGATGCGACTTGTCTGTCGCTGAACAGTCGCTTTTTATGTATTCAGCACCTATGTATAATGTTGTAAAAATGCTCTAGAAGCTAAAGTCGCAGAAATGTCACACATATTTGGCCTGCAACTTTCTGTGCGACAAATTCAGACAGGAAAAATCAGTATAAATCCTTAGAAAATTATCCCCCAGTGTCTCCATCTGCTGGCGGTATTGAATAAGCATTGCTGCACTGATGGGGTATGCATTAGACGAAAAAAAAGAAGAAAAAGAAGAATAATACGCCCAGAAAAGAGGCGAAAAGGAGAAAAACGTAAAAAAACGTGAAAAAAAAGTAAGAGGAAGAGAAGGGAAAAAAAGGTGGAAATGGGTTTAAAAGTGATTTCGGCGGAGAAATATATATATATATATATATATATATATATATATATATATATATATATATATGCGCACACACACACATAGATATAAACGTATTCTCCGTTGAGATATTGCAGCCGCTGCTGTGTCCAGGCCCAGGAGCCTTAGCACTGTGCTGTGATGTCACTCAATACCACTGACATCACTAGGTGTAAACAACATCTCTCCTTTGCTGTGTATGTGACTATGGAGCTGTTTGGTGATGTCGTCTATTACGGCCTTCATAGAAGCAACAGGAGATTGTTGCATCCATCTTGAACCCTCAGAACTACAGTGCTATGATGTCACTCACTTCCACAGGCCTTGCAGAGTGTAAACAACAACAACCCAGCTTTGTTGTGTATGTAACCAAAGGGATTTGTGATGTCACCTAGAACCTTCACAGCAGCGACAGCTTTATGAGGAGCATCAGCACTGCTCTGCCTGAGCAGAACCATCACCGCCATAGGTTGTCAAATAACCCGGATTTAACCCACACAGGTAAGTCCAATGGGGTGCAGGCATGTCCTCTATGCTTACAGCTTCCCGTGGGTGTTGGTTTGATACCGTTTGGGGACAGCCAAGGAGGCATCTGCAGGCAACAAAGGTAGGTGTGTGCTTGTGTGTGTGTTTCCTATGCAGATCCTAAGCCCAGTGTCACATGCAAGTAGGAGGAGTAAGAAGGGTTCCTGGCAAATCCGGGTTATGGATTGCATTTAAAAAGGCCCCGTGGGAGTGCAATGGGCCCCTGTCTTGCTGCTTAGCAATAATGGTATGGGTTTAGGTTCTGCTGTGTGTACTGGTGGTTGACTGCCCCCCAGCCCAGAGTGTGCATGGAAAATTGTCTGGCAGCCTCCCTGACAGCAAGCAGTGATAGTGCCCATGAAGGGGACCTTGTTGGGCCCGCCCCTTTCACGGTTATCGCTTCTCGGCCTTTTGGCTAAGATCAAGTGTAGTATCTGTTCTTATCAGTTTAATATCTGATACGTCCCCTATCTGGGGACCATATATTAAATGGATTTTTGAGAACGGGGGCCGATTTCGAAGCTTGCTTCCGTCGCCCTATGCATTGACCCGATATGGCAGTATCTTCGGGTACAGTGCACCACCCCCTTACAGGGTTAAAAAGAAAGATTCCTACTTTCATTGCTACCTGCTTGCTGGCTAGCCAGCTAGCCAGCCCTGTGGGCCTTGCTGCTGCTGCAGCCAAAAAACAAAAGGTGGTGCTGCTGCTGCTTCTGCTGCTTCTGCTTCTGCTTGTGTCTGGCCCCTGTTGGAGCGTCCAGGCACAGGACTTCTGCTGCTGCTGACTAAATGGCCTCCTTAATTGGATCATTTGAGTAGCCAGCACACCTGTGCAGGTAGGGCATGACATGATAGGCAGCTGCCTTGATAGCGGGTGGGTGCTGAATGTTCCTAATTGACAAAATAAGATTAATGCTTATGAAGAAATATAAAATCTCATCCCTTCCCCAATATCGCGCCACACCCCTACCCCTTAATTCCCTGGTTGAACGTGATGGACATATGTCTTTTTTCGACCGTACTAACTATGTAACTATGTAACATAACATGGGGGGGGGGGGGGGGGGTCTCCTGGCTGTTCACACAGGTGTGTCATTGCTGTACATTGACCATGCATTGCTTCTGTGGTATTGCAAAGGCAAAGACAAATGCTTCCAGCCATCCATTGCACTAATGGATTGGTCATCAGCTGGCTGTCTATGTCCCGCATCAATATAGACCAAAGTACAGAGGGTTAGGCTATGCTATTGTGCACCTACCTGATGCATCAGAAGGTGCGAGGCCCTTGCTAAATTCTGTGCACAGACTTTGAGATCTATGCTTTAGACTGTATCTAAACCTGCTCCAACATGGACTGACATTCTGGCCTACTTTCAGCCGATGCGACTTGTCTGTCGCTGAACAGTCGCTTTTTATGTATTCAGCACCTATGTATAATGTTGTAAAAATGCTCTAGAAACTAAAGTCGCAGAAATGTCACACATATTTGGCCTGCAACTTTCTGTGCGACAAATTCAGACAGGAAAAATCAGTATAAATCCTTAGAAAATTATCCCCCAGTGTCTCCATCTGCTGGCGGTATTGAATAAGCATTGCTGCACTGATGGGGTATGCATTAGACGAAAAAAAAGAAGAAAAAGAAGAATAATACGCCCAGAAAAGAGGCGAAAAGGAGAAAAACGTAAAAAAACGTGAAAAAAAAGTAAGAGGAAGAGAAGGGAAAAAAAGGTGGAAATGGGTTTAAAAGTGATTTCGGCGGAGAAATATATATATATATATATATATATATATATATATATATATATGCGCACACACACACATAGATATAAACGTATTCTCCGTTGAGATATTGCAGCCGCTGCTGTGTCCAGGCCCAGGAGCCTTAGCACTGTGCTGTGATGTCACTCAATACCACTGACATCACTAGGTGTAAACAACATCTCTCCTTTGCTGTGTATGTGACTATGGAGCTGTTTGGTGATGTCGTCTATTACGGCCTTCATAGAAGCAACAGGAGATTGTTGCATCCATCTTGAACCCTCAGAACTACAGTGCTATGATGTCACTCACTTCCACAGGCCTTGCAGAGTGTAAACAACAACAACCCAGCTTTGTTGTGTATGTAACCAAAGGGATTTGTGATGTCACCTAGAACCTTCACAGCAGCGACAGCTTTATGAGGAGCATCAGCACTGCTCTGCCTGAGCAGAACCATCACCGCCATAGGTTGTCAAATAACCCGGATTTAACCCACACAGGTAAGTCCAATGGGGTGCAGGCATGTCCTCTATGCTTACAGCTTCCCGTGGGTGTTGGTTTGATACCGTTTGGGGACAGCCAAGGAGGCATCTGCAGGCAACAAAGGTAGGTGTGTGCTTGTGTGTGTGTTTCCTATGCAGATCCTAAGCCCAGTGTCACATGCAAGTAGGAGGAGTAAGAAGGGTTCCTGGCAAATCCGGGTTATGGATTGCATTTAAAAAGGCCCCGTGGGAGTGCAATGGGCCCCTGTCTTGCTGCTTAGCAATAATGGTATGGGTTTAGGTTCTGCTGTGTGTACTGGTGGTTGACTGCCCCCCAGCCCAGAGTGTGCATGGAAAATTGTCTGGCAGCCTCCCTGACAGCAAGCAGTGATAGTGCCCATGAAGGGGACCTTGTTGGGCCCGCCCCTTTCACGGTTATCGCTTCTCGGCCTTTTGGCTAAGATCAAGTGTAGTATCTGTTCTTATCAGTTTAATATCTGATACGTCCCCTATCTGGGGACCATATATTAAATGGATTTTTGAGAACGGGGGCCGATTTCGAAGCTTGCTTCCGTCGCCCTATGCATTGACCCGATATGGCAGTATCTTCGGGTACAGTGCACCACCCCCTTACAGGGTTAAAAAGAAAGATTCCTACTTTCATTGCTACCTGCTTGCTGGCTAGCCAGCTAGCCAGCCCTGTGGGCCTTGCTGCTGCTGCAGCCAAAAAACAAAAGGTGGTGCTGCTGCTGCTTCTGCTGCTTCTGCTTCTGCTTGTGTCTGGCCCCTGTTGGAGCGTCCAGGCACAGGACTTCTGCTGCTGCTGACTAAATGGCCTCCTTAATTGGATCATTTGAGTAGCCAGCACACCTGTGCAGGTAGGGCATGACATGATAGGCAGCTGCCTTGATAGCGGGTGGGTGCTGAATGTTCCTAATTGACAAAATAAGATTAATGCTTATGAAGAAATATAAAATCTCATCCCTTCCCCAATATCGCGCCACACCCCTACCCCTTAATTCCCTGGTTGAACGTGATGGACATATGTCTTTTTTCGACCGTACTAACTATGTAACTATGTAACATAACATGGGGGGGGGGGGGGGGGGGGGGGTCTCCTGGCTGTTCACACAGGTGTGTCATTGCTGTACATTGACCATGCATTGCTTCTGTGGTATTGCAAAGGCAAAGACAAATGCTTCCAGCCATCCATTGCACTAATGGATTGGTCATCAGCTGGCTGTCTATGTCCCGCATCAATATAGACCAAAGTACAGAGGGTTAGGCTATGCTATTGTGCACCTACCTGATGCATCAGAAGGTGCGAGGCCCTTGCTAAATTCTGTGCACAGACTTTGAGATCTATGCTTTAGACTGTATCTAAACCTGCTCCAACATGGACTGACATTCTGGCCTACTTTCAGCCGATGCGACTTGTCTGTCGCTGAACAGTCGCTTTTTATGTATTCAGCACCTATGTATAATGTTGTAAAAATGCTCTAGAAGCTAAAGTCGCAGAAATGTCACACATATTTGGCCTGCAACTTTCTGTGCGACAAATTCAGACAGGAAAAATCAGTATAAATCCTTAGAAAATTATCCCCCAGTGTCTCCATCTGCTGGCGGTATTGAATAAGCATTGCTGCACTGATGGGGTATGCATTAGACGAAAAAAAAGAAGAAAAAGAAGAATAATACGCCCAGAAAAGAGGCGAAAAGGAGAAAAACGTAAAAAAACGTGAAAAAAAAGTAAGAGGAAGAGAAGGGAAAAAAAGGTGGAAATGGGTTTAAAAGTGATTTCGGCGGAGAAATATATATATATATATATATATATATATATATATATATATATATGCGCACACACACACATAGATATAAACGTATTCTCCGTTGAGATATTGCAGCCGCTGCTGTGTCCAGGCCCAGGAGCCTTAGCACTGTGCTGTGATGTCACTCAATACCACTGACATCACTAGGTGTAAACAACATCTCTCCTTTGCTGTGTATGTGACTATGGAGCTGTTTGGTGATGTCGTCTATTACGGCCTTCATAGAAGCAACAGGAGATTGTTGCATCCATCTTGAACCCTCAGAACTACAGTGCTATGATGTCACTCACTTCCACAGGCCTTGCAGAGTGTAAACAACAACAACCCAGCTTTGTTGTGTATGTAACCAAAGGGATTTGTGATGTCACCTAGAACCTTCACAGCAGCGACAGCTTTATGAGGAGCATCAGCACTGCTCTGCCTGAGCAGAACCATCACCGCCATAGGTTGTCAAATAACCCGGATTTAACCCACACAGGTAAGTCCAATGGGGTGCAGGCATGTCCTCTATGCTTACAGCTTCCCGTGGGTGTTGGTTTGATACCGTTTGGGGACAGCCAAGGAGGCATCTGCAGGCAACAAAGGTAGGTGTGTGCTTGTGTGTGTGTTTCCTATGCAGATCCTAAGCCCAGTGTCACATGCAAGTAGGAGGAGTAAGAAGGGTTCCTGGCAAATCCGGGTTATGGATTGCATTTAAAAAGGCCCCGTGGGAGTGCAATGGGCCCCTGTCTTGCTGCTTAGCAATAATGGTATGGGTTTAGGTTCTGCTGTGTGTACTGGTGGTTGACTGCCCCCCAGCCCAGAGTGTGCATGGAAAATTGTCTGGCAGCCTCCCTGACAGCAAGCAGTGATAGTGCCCATGAAGGGGACCTTGTTGGGCCCGCCCCTTTCACGGTTATCGCTTCTCGGCCTTTTGGCTAAGATCAAGTGTAGTATCTGTTCTTATCAGTTTAATATCTGATACGTCCCCTATCTGGGGACCATATATTAAATGGATTTTTGAGAACGGGGGCCGATTTCGAAGCTTGCTTCCGTCGCCCTATGCATTGACCCGATATGGCAGTATCTTCGGGTACAGTGCACCACCCCCTTACAGGGTTAAAAAGAAAGATTCCTACTTTCATTGCTACCTGCTTGCTGGCTAGCCAGCTAGCCAGCCCTGTGGGCCTTGCTGCTGCTGCAGCCAAAAAACAAAAGGTGGTGCTGCTGCTGCTTCTGCTGCTTCTGCTTCTGCTTGTGTCTGGCCCCTGTTGGAGCGTCCAGGCACAGGACTTCTGCTGCTGCTGACTAAATGGCCTCCTTAATTGGATCATTTGAGTAGCCAGCACACCTGTGCAGGTAGGGCATGACATGATAGGCAGCTGCCTTGATAGCGGGTGGGTGCTGAATGTTCCTAATTGACAAAATAAGATTAATGCTTATGAAGAAATATAAAATCTCATCCCTTCCCCAATATCGCGCCACACCCCTACCCCTTAATTCCCTGGTTGAACGTGATGGACATATGTCTTTTTTCGACCGTACTAACTATGTAACTATGTAACATAACATGGGGGGGGGGGGGGGGGGGTCTCCTGGCTGTTCACACAGGTGTGTCATTGCTGTACATTGACCATGCATTGCTTCTGTGGTATTGCAAAGGCAAAGACAAATGCTTCCAGCCATCCATTGCACTAATGGATTGGTCATCAGCTGGCTGTCTATGTCCCGCATCAATATAGACCAAAGTACAGAGGGTTAGGCTATGCTATTGTGCACCTACCTGATGCATCAGAAGGTGCGAGGCCCTTGCTAAATTCTGTGCACAGACTTTGAGATCTATGCTTTAGACTGTATCTAAACCTGCTCCAACATGGACTGACATTCTGGCCTACTTTCAGCCGATGCGACTTGTCTGTCGCTGAACAGTCGCTTTTTATGTATTCAGCACCTATGTATAATGTTGTAAAAATGCTCTAGAAGCTAAAGTCGCAGAAATGTCACACATATTTGGCCTGCAACTTTCTGTGCGACAAATTCAGACAGGAAAAATCAGTATAAATCCTTAGAAAATTATCCCCCAGTGTCTCCATCTGCTGGCGGTATTGAATAAGCATTGCTGCACTGATGGGGTATGCATTAGACGAAAAAAAAGAAGAAAAAGAAGAATAATACGCCCAGAAAAGAGGCGAAAAGGAGAAAAACGTAAAAAAACGTGAAAAAAAAGTAAGAGGAAGAGAAGGGAAAAAAAGGTGGAAATGGGTTTAAAAGTGATTTCGGCGGAGAAATATATATATATATATATATATATATATATATATATATGCGCACACACACACATAGATATAAACGTATTCTCCGTTGAGATATTGCAGCCGCTGCTGTGTCCAGGCCCAGGAGCCTTAGCACTGTGCTGTGATGTCACTCAATACCACTGACATCACTAGGTGTAAACAACATCTCTCCTTTGCTGTGTATGTGACTATGGAGCTGTTTGGTGATGTCGTCTATTACGGCCTTCATAGAAGCAACAGGAGATTGTTGCATCCATCTTGAACCCTCAGAACTACAGTGCTATGATGTCACTCACTTCCACAGGCCTTGCAGAGTGTAAACAACAACAACCCAGCTTTGTTGTGTATGTAACCAAAGGGATTTGTGATGTCACCTAGAACCTTCACAGCAGCGACAGCTTTATGAGGAGCATCAGCACTGCTCTGCCTGAGCAGAACCATCACCGCCATAGGTTGTCAAATAACCCGGATTTAACCCACACAGGCAAGTCCAATGGGGTGCAGGCATGTCCTCTATGCTTACAGCTTCCCGTGGGTGTTGGTTTGATACCGTTTGGGGACAGCCAAGGAGGCATCTGCAGGCAACAAAGGTAGGTGTGTGCTTGTGTGTGTGTTTCCTATGCAGATCCTAAGCCCAGTGTCACATGCAAGTAGGAGGAGTAAGAAGGGTTCCTGGCAAATCCGGGTTATGGATTGCATTTAAAAAGGCCCCGTGGGAGTGCAATGGGCCCCTGTCTTGCTGCTTAGCAATAATGGTATGGGTTTAGGTTCTGCTGTGTGTACTGGTGGTTGACTGCCCCCCAGCCCAGAGTGTGCATGGAAAATTGTCTGGCAGCCTCCCTGACAGCAAGCAGTGATAGTGCCCATGAAGGGGACCTTGTTGGGCCCGCCCCTTTCACGGTTATCGCTTCTCGGCCTTTTGGCTAAGATCAAGTGTAGTATCTGTTCTTATCAGTTTAATATCTGATACGTCCCCTATCTGGGGACCATATATTAAATGGATTTTTGAGAACGGGGGCCGATTTCGAAGCTTGCTTCCGTCGCCCTATGCATTGACCCGATATGGCAGTATCTTCGGGTACAGTGCACCACCCCCTTACAGGGTTAAAAAGAAAGATTCCTACTTTCATTGCTACCTGCTTGCTGGCTAGCCAGCTAGCCAGCCCTGTGGGCCTTGCTGCTGCTGCAGCCAAAAAACAAAAGGTGGTGCTGCTGCTGCTTCTGCTGCTTCTGCTTCTGCTTGTGTCTGGCCCCTGTTGGAGCGTCCAGGCACAGGACTTCTGCTGCTGCTGACTAAATGGCCTCCTTAATTGGATCATTTGAGTAGCCAGCACACCTGTGCAGGTAGGGCATGACATGATAGGCAGCTGCCTTGATAGCGGGTGGGTGCTGAATGTTCCTAATTGACAAAATAAGATTAATGCTTATGAAGAAATATAAAATCTCATCCCTTCCCCAATATCGCGCCACACCCCTACCCCTTAATTCCCTGGTTGAACGTGATGGACATATGTCTTTTTTCGACCGTACTAACTATGTAACTATGTAACATAACATGGGGGGGGGGGGGGGGGGGGTCTCCTGGCTGTTCACACAGGTGTGTCATTGCTGTACATTGACCATGCATTGCTTCTGTGGTATTGCAAAGGCAAAGACAAATGCTTCCAGCCATCCATTGCACTAATGGATTGGTCATCAGCTGGCTGTCTATGTCCCGCATCAATATAGACCAAAGTACAGAGGGTTAGGCTATGCTATTGTGCACCTACCTGATGCATCAGAAGGTGCGAGGCCCTTGCTAAATTCTGTGCACAGACTTTGAGATCTATGCTTTAGACTGTATCTAAACCTGCTCCAACATGGACTGACATTCTGGCCTACTTTCAGCCGATGCGACTTGTCTGTCGCTGAACAGTCGCTTTTTATGTATTCAGCACCTATGTATAATGTTGTAAAAATGCTCTAGAAGCTAAAGTCGCAGAAATGTCACACATATTTGGCCTGCAACTTTCTGTGCGACAAATTCAGACAGGAAAAATCAGTATAAATCCTTAGAAAATTATCCCCCAGTGTCTCCATCTGCTGGCGGTATTGAATAAGCATTGCTGCACTGATGGGGTATGCATTAGACGAAAAAAAAGAAGAAAAAGAAGAATAATACGCCCAGAAAAGAGGCGAAAAGGAGAAAAACGTAAAAAAACGTGAAAAAAAAGTAAGAGGAAGAGAAGGGAAAAAAAGGTGGAAATGGGTTTAAAAGTGATTTCGGCGGAGAAATATATATATATATATATATATATATATATATATATATATATGCGCACACACACACATAGATATAAACGTATTCTCCGTTGAGATATTGCAGCCGCTGCTGTGTCCAGGCCCAGGAGCCTTAGCACTGTGCTGTGATGTCACTCAATACCACTGACATCACTAGGTGTAAACAACATCTCTCCTTTGCTGTGTATGTGACTATGGAGCTGTTTGGTGATGTCGTCTATTACGGCCTTCATAGAAGCAACAGGAGATTGTTGCATCCATCTTGAACCCTCAGAACTACAGTGCTATGATGTCACTCACTTCCACAGGCCTTGCAGAGTGTAAACAACAACAACCCAGCTTTGTTGTGTATGTAACCAAAGGGATTTGTGATGTCACCTAGAACCTTCACAGCAGCGACAGCTTTATGAGGAGCATCAGCACTGCTCTGCCTGAGCAGAACCATCACCGCCATAGGTTGTCAAATAACCCGGATTTAACCCACACAGGTAAGTCCAATGGGGTGCAGGCATGTCCTCTATGCTTACAGCTTCCCGTGGGTGTTGGTTTGATACCGTTTGGGGACAGCCAAGGAGGCATCTGCAGGCAACAAAGGTAGGTGTGTGCTTGTGTGTGTGTTTCCTATGCAGATCCTAAGCCCAGTGTCACATGCAAGTAGGAGGAGTAAGAAGGGTTCCTGGCAAATCCGGGTTATGGATTGCATTTAAAAAGGCCCCGTGGGAGTGCAATGGGCCCCTGTCTTGCTGCTTAGCAATAATGGTATGGGTTTAGGTTCTGCTGTGTGTACTGGTGGTTGACTGCCCCCCAGCCCAGAGTGTGCATGGAAAATTGTCTGGCAGCCTCCCTGACAGCAAGCAGTGATAGTGCCCATGAAGGGGACCTTGTTGGGCCCGCCCCTTTCACGGTTATCGCTTCTCGGCCTTTTGGCTAAGATCAAGTGTAGTATCTGTTCTTATCAGTTTAATATCTGATACGTCCCCTATCTGGGGACCATATATTAAATGGATTTTTGAGAACGGGGGCCGATTTCGAAGCTTGCTTCCGTCGCCCTATGCATTGACCCGATATGGCAGTATCTTCGGGTACAGTGCACCACCCCCTTACAGGGTTAAAAAGAAAGATTCCTACTTTCATTGCTACCTGCTTGCTGGCTAGCCAGCTAGCCAGCCCTGTGGGCCTTGCTGCTGCTGCAGCCAAAAAACAAAAGGTGGTGCTGCTGCTGCTTCTGCTGCTTCTGCTTGTGTCTGGCCCCTGTTGGAGCGTCCAGGCACAGGACTTCTGCTGCTGCTGACTAAATGGCCTCCTTAATTGGATCATTTGAGTAGCCAGCACACCTGTGCAGGTAGGGCATGACATGATAGGCAGCTGCCTTGATAGCGGGTGGGTGCTGAATGTTCCTAATTGACAAAATAAGATTAATGCTTATGAAGAAATATAAAATCTCATCCCTTCCCCAATATCGCGCCACACCCCTACCCCTTAATTCCCTGGTTGAACGTGATGGACATATGTCTTTTTTCGACCGTACTAACTATGTAACTATGTAACATAACATGGGGGGGGGGGGGGGGGTCTCCTGGCTGTTCACACAGGTGTGTCATTGCTGTACATTGACCATGCATTGCTTCTGTGGTATTGCAAAGGCAAAGACAAATGCTTCCAGCCATCCATTGCACTAATGGATTGGTCATCAGCTGGCTGTCTATGTCCCGCATCAATATAGACCAAAGTACAGAGGGTTAGGCTATGCTATTGTGCACCTACCTGATGCATCAGAAGGTGCGAGGCCCTTGCTAAATTCTGTGCACAGACTTTGAGATCTATGCTTTAGACTGTATCTAAACCTGCTCCAACATGGACTGACATTCTGGCCTACTTTCAGCCGATGCGACTTGTCTGTCGCTGAACAGTCGCTTTTTATGTATTCAGCACCTATGTATAATGTTGTAAAAATGCTCTAGAAGCTAAAGTCGCAGAAATGTCACACATATTTGGCCTGCAACTTTCTGTGCGACAAATTCAGACAGGAAAAATCAGTATAAATCCTTAGAAAATTATCCCCCAGTGTCTCCATCTGCTGGCGGTATTGAATAAGCATTGCTGCACTGATGGGGTATGCATTAGACGAAAAAAAAGAAGAAAAAGAAGAATAATACGCCCAGAAAAGAGGCGAAAAGGAGAAAAACGTAAAAAAACGTGAAAAAAAAGTAAGAGGAAGAGAAGGGAAAAAAAGGTGGAAATGGGTTTAAAAGTGATTTCGGCGGAGAAATATATATATATATATATATATATATATATATATATATATATATATATGCGCACACACACACACATAGATATAAACGTATTCTCCGTTGAGATATTGCAGCCGCTGCTGTGTCCAGGCCCAGGAGCCTTAGCACTGTGCTGTGATGTCACTCAATACCACTGACATCACTAGGTGTAAACAACATCTCTCCTTTGCTGTGTATGTGACTATGGAGCTGTTTGGTGATGTCGTCTATTACGGCCTTCATAGAAGCAACAGGAGATTGTTGCATCCATCTTGAACCCTCAGAACTACAGTGCTATGATGTCACTCACTTCCACAGGCCTTGCAGAGTGTAAACAACAACAACCCAGCTTTGTTGTGTATGTAACCAAAGGGATTTGTGATGTCACCTAGAACCTTCACAGCAGCGACAGCTTTATGAGGAGCATCAGCACTGCTCTGCCTGAGCAGAACCATCACCGCCATAGGTTGTCAAATAACCCGGATTTAACCCACACAGGTAAGTCCAATGGGGTGCAGGCATGTCCTCTATGCTTACAGCTTCCCGTGGGTGTTGGTTTGATACCGTTTGGGGACAGCCAAGGAGGCATCTGCAGGCAACAAAGGTAGGTGTGTGCTTGTGTGTGTGTTTCCTATGCAGATCCTAAGCCCAGTGTCACATGCAAGTAGGAGGAGTAAGAAGGGTTCCTGGCAAATCCGGGTTATGGATTGCATTTAAAAAGGCCCCGTGGGAGTGCAATGGGCCCCTGTCTTGCTGCTTAGCAATAATGGTATGGGTTTAGGTTCTGCTGTGTGTACTGGTGGTTGACTGCCCCCCAGCCCAGAGTGTGCATGGAAAATTGTCTGGCAGCCTCCCTGACAGCAAGCAGTGATAGTGCCCATGAAGGGGACCTTGTTGGGCCCGCCCCTTTCACGGTTATCGCTTCTCGGCCTTTTGGCTAAGATCAAGTGTAGTATCTGTTCTTATCAGTTTAATATCTGATACGTCCCCTATCTGGGGACCATATATTAAATGGATTTTTGAGAACGGGGGCCGATTTCGAAGCTTGCTTCTGTCGCCCTATGCATTGACCCGATATGGCAGTATCTTCGGGTACAGTGCACCACCCCCTTACAGGGTTAAAAAGAAAGATTCCTACTTTCATTGCTACCTGCTTGCTGGCTAGCCAGCTAGCCAGCCCTGTGGGCCTTGCTGCTGCTGCAGCCAAAAAACAAAAGGTGGTGCTGCTGCTGCTGCTGCTTCTGCTGCTTCTGCTTCTGCTTGTGTCTGGCCCCTGTTGGAGCGTCCAGGCACAGGACTTCTGCTGCTGCTGACTAAATGGCCTCCTTAATTGGATCATTTGAGTAGCCAGCACACCTGTGCAGGTAGGGCATGACATGATAGGCAGCTGCCTTGATAGCGGGTGGGTGCTGAATGTTCCTAATTGACAAAATAAGATTAATGCTTATGAAGAAATATAAAATCTCATCCCTTCCCCAATATCGCGCCACACCCCTACCCCTTAATTCCCTGGTTGAACGTGATGGACATATGTCTTTTTTCGACCGTACTAACTATGTAACTATGTAACATAACATGGGGGGGGGGGGGGGGGGGGTCTCCTGGCTGTTCACACAGGTGTGTCATTGCTGTACATTGACCATGCATTGCTTCTGTGGTATTGCAAAGGCAAAGACAAATGCTTCCAGCCATCCATTGCACTAATGGATTGGTCATCAGCTGGCTGTCTATGTCCCGCATCAATATAGACCAAAGTACAGAGGGTTAGGCTATGCTATTGTGCACCTACCTGATGCATCAGAAGGTGCGAGGCCCTTGCTAAATTCTGTGCACAGACTTTGAGATCTATGCTTTAGACTGTATCTAAACCTGCTCCAACATGGACTGACATTCTGGCCTACTTTCAGCCGATGCGACTTGTCTGTCGCTGAACAGTCGCTTTTTATGTATTCAGCACCTATGTATAATGTTGTAAAAATGCTCTAGAAGCTAAATCGCAGAAATGTCACACATATTTGGCCTGCAACTTTCTGTGCGACAAATTCAGACAGGAAAAATCAGTATAAATCCTTAGAAAATTATCCCCCAGTGTCTCCATCTGCTGGCGGTATTGAATAAGCATTGCTGCACTGATGGGGTATGCATTAGACGAAAAAAAAGAAGAAAAAGAAGAATAATACGCCCAGAAAAGAGGCGAAAAGGAGAAAAACGTAAAAAAACGTGAAAAAAAAGTAAGAGGAAGAGAAGGGAAAAAAAGGTGGAAATGGGTTTAAAAGTGATTTCGGCGGAGATATATATATATATATATATATATATATATATATATATATATATATGCGCACACACACACATAGATATAAACGTATTCTCCGTTGAGATATTGCAGCCGCTGCTGTGTCCAGGCCCAGGAGCCTTAGCACTGTGCTGTGATGTCACTCAATACCACTGACATCACTAGGTGTAAACAACATCTCTCCTTTGCTGTGTATGTGACTATGGAGCTGTTTGGTGATGTCGTCTATTACGGCCTTCATAGAAGCAACAGGAGATTGTTGCATCCATCTTGAACCCTCAGAACTACAGTGCTATGATGTCACTCACTTCCACAGGCCTTGCAGAGTGTAAACAACAACAACCCAGCTTTGTTGTGTATGTAACCAAAGGGATTTGTGATGTCACCTAGAACCTTCACAGCAGCGACAGCTTTATGAGGAGCATCAGCACTGCTCTGCCTGAGCAGAACCATCACCGCCATAGGTTGTCAAATAACCCGGATTTAACCCACACAGGTAAGTCCAATGGGGTGCAGGCATGTCCTCTATGCTTACAGCTTCCCGTGGGTGTTGGTTTGATACCGTTTGGGGACAGCCAAGGAGGCATCTGCAGGCAACAAAGGTAGGTGTGTGCTTGTGTGTGTGTTTCCTATGCAGATCCTAAGCCCAGTGTCACATGCAAGTAGGAGGAGTAAGAAGGGTTCCTGGCAAATCCGGGTTATGGATTGCATTTAAAAAGGCCCCGTGGGAGTGCAATGGGCCCCTGTCTTGCTGCTTAGCAATAATGGTATGGGTTTAGGTTCTGCTGTGTGTACTGGTGGTTGACTGCCCCCCAGCCCAGAGTGTGCATGGAAAATTGTCTGGCAGCCTCCCTGACAGCAAGCAGTGATAGTGCCCATGAAGGGGACCTTGTTGGGCCCGCCCCTTTCACGGTTATCGCTTCTCGGCCTTTTGGCTAAGATCAAGTGTAGTATCTGTTCTTATCAGTTTAATATCTGATACGTCCCCTATCTGGGGACCATATATTAAATGGATTTTTGAGAACGGGGGCCGATTTCGAAGCTTGCTTCCGTCGCCCTATGCATTGACCCGATATGGCAGTATCTTCGGGTACAGTGCACCACCCCCTTACAGGGTTAAAAAGAAAGATTCCTACTTTCATTGCTACCTGCTTGCTGGCTAGCCAGCTAGCCAGCCCTGTGGGCCTTGCTGCTGCTGCAGCCAAAAAACAAAAGGTGGTGCTGCTGCTGCTTCTGCTGCTTCTGCTTCTGCTTGTGTCTGGCCCCTGTTGGAGCGTCCAGGCACAGGACTTCTGCTGCTGCTGACTAAATGGCCTCCTTAATTGGATCATTTGAGTAGCCAGCACACCTGTGCAGGTAGGGCATGACATGATAGGCAGCTGCCTTGATAGCGGGTGGGTGCTGAATGTTCCTAATTGACAAAATAAGATTAATGCTTATGAAGAAATATAAAATCTCATCCCTTCCCCAATATCGCGCCACACCCCTACCCCTTAATTCCCTGGTTGAACGTGATGGACATATGTCTTTTTTCGACCGTACTAACTATGTAACTATGTAACATAACATGGGGGGGGGGGGGGGGGTCTCCTGGCTGTTCACACAGGTGTGTCATTGCTGTACATTGACCATGCATTGCTTCTGTGGTATTGCAAAGGCAAAGACAAATGCTTCCAGCCATCCATTGCACTAATGGATTGGTCATCAGCTGGCTGTCTATGTCCCGCATCAATATAGACCAAAGTACAGAGGGTTAGGCTATGCTATTGTGCACCTACCTGATGCATCAGAAGGTGCGAGGCCCTTGCTAAATTCTGTGCACAGACTTTGAGATCTATGCTTTAGACTGTATCTAAACCTGCTCCAACATGGACTGACATTCTGGCCTACTTTCAGCCGATGCGACTTGTCTGTCGCTGAACAGTCGCTTTTTATGTATTCAGCACCTATGTATAATGTTGTAAAAATGCTCTAGAAACTAAAGTCGCAGAAATGTCACACATATTTGGCCTGCAACTTTCTGTGCGACAAATTCAGACAGGAAAAATCAGTATAAATCCTTAGAAAATTATCCCCCAGTGTCTCCATCTGCTGGCGGTATTGAATAAGCATTGCTGCACTGATGGGGTATGCATTAGACGAAAAAAAAGAAGAAAAAGAAGAATAATACGCCCAGAAAAGAGGCGAAAAGGAGAAAAACGTAAAAAAACGTGAAAAAAAAGTAAGAGGAAGAGAAGGGAAAAAAAGGTGGAAATGGGTTTAAAAGTGATTTCGGCGGAGATATATATATATATATATATATATATATATATATATATATATATGCGCACACACACACATAGATATAAACGTATTCTCCGTTGAGATATTGCAGCCGCTGCTGTGTCCAGGCCCAGGAGCCTTAGCACTGTGCTGTGATGTCACTCAATACCACTGACATCACTAGGTGTAAACAACATCTCTCCTTTGCTGTGTATGTGACTATGGAGCTGTTTGGTGATGTCGTCTATTACGGCCTTCATAGAAGCAACAGGAGATTGTTGCATCCATCTTGAACCCTCAGAACTACAGTGCTATGATGTCACTCACTTCCACAGGCCTTGCAGAGTGTAAACAACAACAACCCAGCTTTGTTGTGTATGTAACCAAAGGGATTTGTGATGTCACCTAGAACCTTCACAGCAGCGACAGCTTTATGAGGAGCATCAGCACTGCTCTGCCTGAGCAGAACCATCACCGCCATAGGTTGTCAAATAACCCGGATTTAACCCACACAGGTAAGTCCAATGGGGTGCAGGCATGTCCTCTATGCTTACAGCTTCCCGTGGGTGTTGGTTTGATACCGTTTGGGGACAGCCAAGGAGGCATCTGCAGGCAACAAAGGTAGGTGTGTGCTTGTGTGTGTGTTTCCTATGCAGATCCTAAGCCCAGTGTCACATGCAAGTAGGAGGAGTAAGAAGGGTTCCTGGCAAATCCGGGTTATGGATTGCATTTAAAAAGGCCCCGTGGGAGTGCAATGGGCCCCTGTCTTGCTGCTTAGCAATAATGGTATGGGTTTAGGTTCTGCTGTGTGTACTGGTGGTTGACTGCCCCCCAGCCCAGAGTGTGCATGGAAAATTGTCTGGCAGCCTCCCTGACAGCAAGCAGTGATAGTGCCCATGAAGGGGACCTTGTTGGGCCCGCCCCTTTCACGGTTATCGCTTCTCGGCCTTTTGGCTAAGATCAAGTGTAGTATCTGTTCTTATCAGTTTAATATCTGATACGTCCCCTATCTGGGGACCATATATTAAATGGATTTTTGAGAACGGGGGCCGATTTCGAAGCTTGCTTCCGTCGCCCTATGCATTGACCCGATATGGCAGTATCTTCGGGTACAGTGCACCACCCCCTTACAGGGTTAAAAAGAAAGATTCCTACTTTCATTGCTACCTGCTTGCTGGCTAGCCAGCTAGCCAGCCCTGTGGGCCTTGCTGCTGCTGCAGCCAAAAAACAAAAGGTGGTGCTGCTGCTGCTTCTGCTGCTTCTGCTTCTGCTTGTGTCTGGCCCCTGTTGGAGCGTCCAGGCACAGGACTTCTGCTGCTGCTGACTAAATGGCCTCCTTAATTGGATCATTTGAGTAGCCAGCACACCTGTGCAGGTAGGGCATGACATGATAGGCAGCTGCCTTGATAGCGGGTGGGTGCTGAATGTTCCTAATTGACAAAATAAGATTAATGCTTATGAAGAAATATAAAATCTCATCCCTTCCCCAATATCGCGCCACACCCCTACCCCTTAATTCCCTGGTTGAACGTGATGGACATATGTCTTTTTTCGACCGTACTAACTATGTAACTATGTAACATAACGTGGGGGGGGGGGGGGGGGTCTCCTGGCTGTTCACACAGGTGTGTCATTGCTGTACATTGACCATGCATTGCTTCTGTGGTATTGCAAAGGCAAAGACAAATGCTTCCAGCCATCCATTGCACTAATGGATTGGTCATCAGCTGGCTGTCTATGTCCCGCATCAATATAGACCAAAGTACAGAGGGTTAGGCTATGCTATTGTGCACCTACCTGATGCATCAGAAGGTGCGAGGCCCTTGCTAAATTCTGTGCACAGACTTTGAGATCTATGCTTTAGACTGTATCTAAACCTGCTCCAACATGGACTGACATTCTGGCCTACTTTCAGCCGATGCGACTTGTCTGTCGCTGAACAGTCGCTTTTTATGTATTCAGCACCTATGTATAATGTTGTAAAAATGCTCTAGAAGCTAAAGTCGCAGAAATGTCACACATATTTGGCCTGCAACTTTCTGTGCGACAAATTCAGACAGGAAAAATCAGTATAAATCCTTAGAAAATTATCCCCCAGTGTCTCCATCTGCTGGCGGTATTGAATAAGCATTGCTGCACTGATGGGGTATGCATTAGACGAAAAAAAAGAAGAAAAAGAAGAATAATACGCCCAGAAAAGAGGCGAAAAGGAGAAAAACGTAAAAAAACGTGAAAAAAAAGTAAGAGGAAGAGAAGGGAAAAAAAGGTGGAAATGGGTTTAAAAGTGATTTCGGCGGAGAAATATATATATATATATATATATATATATATATATATATATATATATATGCGCACACACACACATAGATATAAACGTATTCTCCGTTGAGATATTGCAGCCGCTGCTGTGTCCAGGCCCAGGAGCCTTAGCACTGTGCTGTGATGTCACTCAATACCACTGACATCACTAGGTGTAAACAACATCTCTCCTTTGCTGTGTATGTGACTATGGAGCTGTTTGGTGATGTCGTCTATTACGGCCTTCATAGAAGCAACAGGAGATTGTTGCATCCATCTTGAACCCTCAGAACTACAGTGCTATGATGTCACTCACTTCCACAGGCCTTGCAGAGTGTAAACAACAACAACCCAGCTTTGTTGTGTATGTAACCAAAGGGATTTGTGATGTCACCTAGAACCTTCACAGCAGCGACAGCTTTATGAGGAGCATCAGCACTGCTCTGCCTGAGCAGAACCATCACCGCCATAGGTTGTCAAATAACCCGGATTTAACCCACACAGGTAAGTCCAATGGGGTGCAGGCATGTCCTCTATGCTTACAGCTTCCCGTGGGTGTTGGTTTGATACCGTTTGGGGACAGCCAAGGAGGCATCTGCAGGCAACAAAGGTAGGTGTGTGCTTGTGTGTGTGTTTCCTATGCAGATCCTAAGCCCAGTGTCACATGCAAGTAGGAGGAGTAAGAAGGGTTCCTGGCAAATCCGGGTTATGGATTGCATTTAAAAAGGCCCCGTGGGAGTGCAATGGGCCCCTGTCTTGCTGCTTAGCAATAATGGTATGGGTTTAGGTTCTGCTGTGTGTACTGGTGGTTGACTGCCCCCCAGCCCAGAGTGTGCATGGAAAATTGTCTGGCAGCCTCCCTGACAGCAAGCAGTGATAGTGCCCATGAAGGGGACCTTGTTGGGCCCGCCCCTTTCACGGTTATCGCTTCTCGGCCTTTTGGCTAAGATCAAGTGTAGTATCTGTTCTTATCAGTTTAATATCTGATACGTCCCCTATCTGGGGACCATATATTAAATGGATTTTTGAGAACGGGGGCCGATTTCGAAGCTTGCTTCCGTCGCCCTATGCATTGACCCGATATGGCAGTATCTTCGGGTACAGTGCACCACCCCCTTACAGGGTTAAAAAGAAAGATTCCTACTTTCATTGCTACCTGCTTGCTGGCTAGCCAGCTAGCCAGCCCTGTGGGCCTTGCTGCTGCTGCAGCCAAAAAACAAAAGGTGGTGCTGCTGCTGCTTCTGCTGCTTCTGCTTCTGCTTGTGTCTGGCCCCTGTTGGAGCGTCCAGGCACAGGACTTCTGCTGCTGCTGACTAAATGGCCTCCTTAATTGGATCATTTGAGTAGCCAGCACACCTGTGCAGGTAGGGCATGACATGATAGGCAGCTGCCTTGATAGCGGGTGGGTGCTGAATGTTCCTAATTGACAAAATAAGATTAATGCTTATGAAGAAATATAAAATCTCATCCCTTCCCCAATATCGCGCCACACCCCTACCCCTTAATTCCCTGGTTGAACGTGATGGACATATGTCTTTTTTCGACCGTACTAACTATGTAACTATGTAACATAACATGGGGGGGGGGGGGGGGTCTCCTGGCTGTTCACACAGGTGTGTCATTGCTGTACATTGACCATGCATTGCTTCTGTGGTATTGCAAAGGCAAAGACAAATGCTTCCAGCCATCCATTGCACTAATGGATTGGTCATCAGCTGGCTGTCTATGTCCCGCATCAATATAGACCAAAGTACAGAGGGTTAGGCTATGCTATTGTGCACCTACCTGATGCATCAGAAGGTGCGAGGCCCTTGCTAAATTCTGTGCACAGACTTTGAGATCTATGCTTTAGACTGTATCTAAACCTGCTCCAACATGGACTGACATTCTGGCCTACTTTCAGCCGATGCGACTTGTCTGTCGCTGAACAGTCGCTTTTTATGTATTCAGCACCTATGTATAATGTTGTAAAAATGCTCTAGAAGCTAAAGTCGCAGAAATGTCACACATATTTGGCCTGCAACTTTCTGTGCGACAAATTCAGACAGGAAAAATCAGTATAAATCCTTAGAAAATTATCCCCCAGTGTCTCCATCTGCTGGCGGTATTGAATAAGCATTGCTGCACTGATGGGGTATGCATTAGACGAAAAAAAAGAAGAAAAAGAAGAATAATACGCCCAGAAAAGAGGCGAAAAGGAGAAAAACGTAAAAAAACGTGAAAAAAAAGTAAGAGGAAGAGAAGGGAAAAAAAGGTGGAAATGGGTTTAAAAGTGATTTCGGCGGAGAAATATATATATATATATATATATATATATATATATATATATGCGCACACACACACATAGATATAAACGTATTCTCCGTTGAGATATTGCAGCCGCTGCTGTGTCCAGGCCCAGGAGCCTTAGCACTGTGCTGTGATGTCACTCAATACCACTGACATCACTAGGTGTAAACAACATCTCTCCTTTGCTGTGTATGTGACTATGGAGCTGTTTGGTGATGTCGTCTATTACGGCCTTCATAGAAGCAACAGGAGATTGTTGCATCCATCTTGAACCCTCAGAACTACAGTGCTATGATGTCACTCACTTCCACAGGCCTTGCAGAGTGTAAACAACAACAACCCAGCTTTGTTGTGTATGTAACCAAAGGGATTTGTGATGTCACCTAGAACCTTCACAGCAGCGACAGCTTTATGAGGAGCATCAGCACTGCTCTGCCTGAGCAGAACCATCACCGCCATAGGTTGTCAAATAACCCGGATTTAACCCACACAGGTAAGTCCAATGGGGTGCAGGCATGTCCTCTATGCTTACAGCTTCCCGTGGGTGTTGGTTTGATACCGTTTGGGGACAGCCAAGGAGGCATCTGCAGGCAACAAAGGTAGGTGTGTGCTTGTGTGTGTGTTTCCTATGCAGATCCTAAGCCCAGTGTCACATGCAAGTAGGAGGAGTAAGAAGGGTTCCTGGCAAATCCGGGTTATGGATTGCATTTAAAAAGGCCCCGTGGGAGTGCAATGGGCCCCTGTCTTGCTGCTTAGCAATAATGGTATGGGTTTAGGTTCTGCTGTGTGTACTGGTGGTTGACTGCCCCCCAGCCCAGAGTGTGCATGGAAAATTGTCTGGCAGCCTCCCTGACAGCAAGCAGTGATAGTGCCCATGAAGGGGACCTTGTTGGGCCCGCCCCTTTCACGGTTATCGCTTCTCGGCCTTTTGGCTAAGATCAAGTGTAGTATCTGTTCTTATCAGTTTAATATCTGATACGTCCCCTATCTGGGGACCATATATTAAATGGATTTTTGAGAACGGGGGCCGATTTCGAAGCTTGCTTCCGTCGCCCTATGCATTGACCCGATATGGCAGTATCTTCGGGTACAGTGCACCACCCCCTTACAGGGTTAAAAAGAAAGATTCCTACTTTCATTGCTACCTGCTTGCTGGCTAGCCAGCTAGCCAGCCCTGTGGGCCTTGCTGCTGCTGCAGCCAAAAAACAAAAGGTGGTGCTGCTGCTGCTTCTGCTGCTTCTGCTTCTGCTTGTGTCTGGCCCCTGTTGGAGCGTCCAGGCACAGGACTTCTGCTGCTGCTGACTAAATGGCCTCCTTAATTGGATCATTTGAGTAGCCAGCACACCTGTGCAGGTAGGGCATGACATGATAGGCAGCTGCCTTGATAGCGGGTGGGTGCTGAATGTTCCTAATTGACAAAATAAGATTAATGCTTATGAAGAAATATAAAATCTCATCCCTTCCCCAATATCGCGCCACACCCCTACCCCTTAATTCCCTGGTTGAACGTGATGGACATATGTCTTTTTTCGACCGTACTAACTATGTAACTATGTAACATAACATGGGGGGGGGGGGGGGTCTCCTGGCTGTTCACACAGGTGTGTCATTGCTGTACATTGACCATGCATTGCTTCTGTGGTATTGCAAAGGCAAAGACAAATGCTTCCAGCCATCCATTGCACTAATGGATTGGTCATCAGCTGGCTGTCTATGTCCCGCATCAATATAGACCAAAGTACAGAGGGTTAGGCTATGCTATTGTGCACCTACCTGATGCATCAGAAGGTGCGAGGCCCTTGCTAAATTCTGTGCACAGACTTTGAGATCTATGCTTTAGACTGTATCTAAACCTGCTCCAACATGGACTGACATTCTGGCCTACTTTCAGCCGATGCGACTTGTCTGTCGCTGAACAGTCGCTTTTTATGTATTCAGCACCTATGTATAATGTTGTAAAAATGCTCTAGAAGCTAAAGTCGCAGAAATGTCACACATATTTGGCCTGCAACTTTCTGTGCGACAAATTCAGACAGGAAAAATCAGTATAAATCCTTAGAAAATTATCCCCCAGTGTCTCCATCTGCTGGCGGTATTGAATAAGCATTGCTGCACTGATGGGGTATGCATTAGACGAAAAAAAAGAAGAAAAAGAAGAATAATACGCCCAGAAAAGAGGCGAAAAGGAGAAAAACGTAAAAAAACGTGAAAAAAAGTAAGAGGAAGAGAAGGGAAAAAAAGGTGGAAATGGGTTTAAAAGTGATTTCGGCGGAGAAATATATATATATATATATATATATATATATATATATATATATATATGCGCACACACACACATAGATATAAACGTATTCTCCGTTGAGATATTGCAGCCGCTGCTGTGTCCAGGCCCAGGAGCCTTAGCACTGTGCTGTGATGTCACTCAATACCACTGACATCACTAGGTGTAAACAACATCTCTCCTTTGCTGTGTATGTGACTATGGAGCTGTTTGGTGATGTCGTCTATTACGGCCTTCATAGAAGCAACAGGAGATTGTTGCATCCATCTTGAACCCTCAGAACTACAGTGCTATGATGTCACTCACTTCCACAGGCCTTGCAGAGTGTAAACAACAACAACCCAGCTTTGTTGTGTATGTAACCATAGGGATTTGTGATGTCACCTAGAACCTTCACAGCAGCGACAGCTTTATGAGGAGCATCAGCACTGCTCTGCCTGAGCAGAACCATCACCGCCATAGGTTGTCAAATAACCCGGATTTAACCCACACAGGTAAGTCCAATGGGGTGCAGGCATGTCCTCTATGCTTACAGCTTCCCGTGGGTGTTGGTTTGATACCGTTTGGGGACAGCCAAGGAGGCATCTGCAGGCAACAAAGGTAGGTGTGTGCTTGTGTGTGTGTTTCCTATGCAGATCCTAAGCCCAGTGTCACATGCAAGTAGGAGGAGTAAGAAGGGTTCCTGGCAAATCCGGGTTATGGATTGCATTTAAAAAGGCCCCGTGGGAGTGCAATGGGCCCCTGTCTTGCTGCTTAGCAATAATGGTATGGGTTTAGGTTCTGCTGTGTGTACTGGTGGTTGACTGCCCCCCAGCCCAGAGTGTGCATGGAAAATTGTCTGGCAGCCTCCCTGACAGCAAGCAGTGATAGTGCCCATGAAGGGGACCTTGTTGGGCCCGCCCCTTTCACGGTTATCGCTTCTCGGCCTTTTGGCTAAGATCAAGTGTAGTATCTGTTCTTATCAGTTTAATATCTGATACGTCCCCTATCTGGGGACCATATATTAAATGGATTTTTGAGAACGGGGGCCGATTTCGAAGCTTGCTTCCGTCGCCCTATGCATTGACCCGATATGGCAGTATCTTCGGGTACAGTGCACCACCCCCTTACAGGGTTAAAAAGAAAGATTCCTACTTTCATTGCTACCTGCTTGCTGGCTAGCCAGCTAGCCAGCCCTGTGGGCCTTGCTGCTGCTGCAGCCAAAAAACAAAAGGTGGTGCTGCTGCTGCTTCTGCTGCTTCTGCTTCTGCTTGTGTCTGGCCCCTGTTGGAGCGTCCAGGCACAGGACTTCTGCTGCTGCTGACTAAATGGCCTCCTTAATTGGATCATTTGAGTAGCCAGCACACCTGTGCAGGTAGGGCATGACATGATAGGCAGCTGCCTTGATAGCGGGTGGGTGCTGAATGTTCCTAATTGACAAAATAAGATTAATGCTTATGAAGAAATATAAAATCTCATCCCTTCCCCAATATCGCGCCACACCCCTACCCCTTAATTCCCTGGTTGAACGTGATGGACATATGTCTTTTTTCGACCGTACTAACTATGTAACTATGTAACATAACATGGGGGGGGGGGGGGGGGGGTCTCCTGGCTGTTCACACAGGTGTGTCATTGCTGTACATTGACCATGCATTGCTTCTGTGGTATTGCAAAGGCAAAGACAAATGCTTCCAGCCATCCATTGCACTAATGGATTGGTCATCAGCTGGCTGTCTATGTCCCGCATCAATATAGACCAAAGTACAGAGGGTTAGGCTATGCTATTGTGCACCTACCTGATGCATCAGAAGGTGCGAGGCCCTTGCTAAATTCTGTGCACAGACTTTGAGATCTATGCTTTAGACTGTATCTAAACCTGCTCCAACATGGACTGACATTCTGGCCTACTTTCAGCCGATGCGACTTGTCTGTCGCTGAACAGTCGCTTTTTATGTATTCAGCACCTATGTATAATGTTGTAAAAATGCTCTAGAAGCTAAAGTCGCAGAAATGTCACACATATTTGGCCTGCAACTTTCTGTGCGACAAATTCAGACAGGAAAAATCAGTATAAATCCTTAGAAAATTATCCCCCAGTGTCTCCATCTGCTGGCGGTATTGAATAAGCATTGCTGCACTGATGGGGTATGCATTAGACGAAAAAAAAGAAGAAAAAGAAGAATAATACGCCCAGAAAAGAGGCGAAAAGGAGAAAAACGTAAAAAAAACGTGAAAAAAAAGTAAGAGGAAGAGAAGGGAAAAAAAGGTGGAAATGGGTTTAAAAGTGATTTCGGCGGAGAAATATATATATATATATATATATATATATATATATATATATATATGCGCACACACACACATAGATATAAACGTATTCTCCGTTGAGATATTGCAGCCGCTGCTGTGTCCAGGCCCAGGAGCCTTAGCACTGTGCTGTGATGTCACTCAATACCACTGACATCACTAGGTGTAAACAACATCTCTCCTTTGCTGTGTATGTGACTATGGAGCTGTTTGGTGATGTCGTCTATTACGGCCTTCATAGAAGCAACAGGAGATTGTTGCATCCATCTTGAACCCTCAGAACTACAGTGCTATGATGTCACTCACTTCCACAGGCCTTGCAGAGTGTAAACAACAACAACCCAGCTTTGTTGTGTATGTAACCAAAGGGATTTGTGATGTCACCTAGAACCTTCACAGCAGCGACAGCTTTATGAGGAGCATCAGCACTGCTCTGCCTGAGCAGAACCATCACCGCTATAGGTTGTCAAATAACCCAGATTTAACCCACACAGGTAAGTCCAATGGGGTGCAGGCATGTCCTCTATGCTTACAGCTTCCCGTGGGTGTTGGTTTGATACCGTTTGGGGACAGCCAAGGAGGCATCTGCAGGCAACAAAGGTAGGTGTGTGCTTGTGTGTGTGTTTCCTATGCAGATCCTAAGCCCAGTGTCACATGCAAGTAGGAGGAGTAAGAAGGGTTCCTGGCAAATCCGGGTTATGGATTGCATTTAAAAAGGCCCCGTGGGAGTGCAATGGGCCCCTGTCTTGCTGCTTAGCAATAATGGTATGGGTTTAGGTTCTGCTGTGTGTACTGGTGGTTGACTGCCCCCCAGCCCAGAGTGTGCATGGAAAATTGTCTGGCAGCCTCCCTGACAGCAAGCAGTGATAGTGCCCATGAAGGGGACCTTGTTGGGCCCGCCCCTTTCACGGTTATCGCTTCTCGGCCTTTTGGCTAAGATCAAGTGTAGTATCTGTTCTTATCAGTTTAATATCTGATACGTCCCCTATCTGGGGACCATATATTAAATGGATTTTTGAGAACGGGGGCCGATTTCGAAGCTTGCTTCCGTCGCCCTATGCATTGACCCGATATGGCAGTATCTTCGGGTACAGTGCACCACCCCCTTACAGAGTTAAAAAGAAAGATTCCTACTTTCATTGCTACCTGCTTGCTGGCTAGCCAGCTAGCCAGCCCTGTGGGCCTTGCTGCTGCTGCAGCCAAAAAACAAAAGGTGGTGCTGCTGCTGCTTCTGCTGCTTCTGCTTCTGCTTGTGTCTGGCCCCTGTTGGAGCGTCCAGGCACAGGACTTCTGCTGCTGCTGACTAAATGGCCTCCTTAATTGGATCATTTGAGTAGCCAGCACACCTGTGCAGGTAGGGCATGACATGATAGGCAGCTGCCTTGATAGCGGGTGGGTGCTGAATGTTCCTAATTGACAAAATAAGATTAATGCTTATGAAGAAATATAAAATCTCATCCCTTCCCCAATATCGCGCCACACCCCTACCCCTTAATTCCCTGGTTGAACGTGATGGACATATGTCTTTTTTCGACCGTACTAACTATGTAACTATGTAACATAACATGGGGGGGGGGGTGGGGGTCTCCTGGCTGTTCACACAGGTGTGTCATTGCTGTACATTGACCATGC